>NW_006922276.1:391298-395161 GCF_000298275.1 Orycteropus afer afer | reverse complement strand
TGCTTCTGTGAAGATTGACAGCCTGGGAGACCCTGTGGGCAGTTCCACTCTGTCCTCTAGGGGCGCTGTGGGTCAGAATGGACTCCAGGGCAGTGGGTGTGGTTTAGGCTTTGCTTCTGTGAAGATTGACAGCCTGGGAGACCCTGTGGGACAGTTCCACTCTGTCCTCTAGAGGCGCTGTGGGTCGGAATGGACTCATAGGCACCTAACAAGACCTTTGGCGTGTGTCAAGCTGCCACCTCGTGGAGAGCGGGTCAAACGGGTGGAAACACAGTCTTCAGAGAAAGATCAAGAGAGAGATCCGGAGGAGTTCCAAAAACAAACCAAACTCACAGCCATCAAGTCCGTCCTGACTCATGGGACACCCATCGAATTTCCAAAGCTGTCCATCTTTATGGAAGCCGACTGCCTCATCTTTCTTCCACGGAGCAGCTGGTGGGTTTGAACCACCGACCTTTTTGGCTAGCAGCCAAAGGCCTTAACCACTACACCACCAGAGCTCCTTCAGAGGAGGACAGACATCCCAAAAGAGAGAGGCAGAAACCTAGAAGATAGCGACTGAGCTCCAGAGAGAAGGGGGTCTGGGCCCAGAGTGAGAGAGACGGAGACTGGAGGGAGGCCAGGGACAGGGAGGAAGGGGGACAGAGACCCAGAAAGGGGAGAGAGATGTAAAGAATGAGGGCTTGTGAAGACTGGGGTGGGGCAGGGCTGTGGGGGCGCAGAGGAGGGGCGGAAACGCGGTGGACAGCGCCTCCACCTCCCGGCCCACCTCCCCCGGACAATCCCAGTGGCCCCCATCTGGTCTCCTGCTTCCATCTGTGTTGCCCTGTCACAGTCACTGCCAGTTCTCACGTCAGCGGACCCTCGTCACCGGGCCAATCGGGCGTTCTCTTTAAAATCCGCTCTCGGCCCTGTCCGGCCGCATCTCCTTGCTATTAAAGGCCAGACTCCTTCCCACGGCAGCTGGCCAGAGCCTGCCTAAGGCGGCCCTCCTCTCACCTGCCTGAACTCAACTCCCGCGCCACCTCCTCCTCATACCGGCCTCTCGTTGCCTACAACCACCTCGACCTCCTTCCTGCCTCAGGGCCTGTCCAGAAAGCTGGCGGCTTGCCCAGGGGCCTGGCCAACTCCTTCATTCATACCTTTCATGTCTTGTCTACATCCAGGCCACCTCCTCAGAGAGGCCGTTACAGCCCCCTCCATTGAACAAAGGTCCTGCCTATTATTTGGTCTCATAGGAATTCGTGAACTGTGGCCCACAGGCCACCTCCAGCCCAACGCCTGTTTTTATGAATAAAGCTTTATTGGAACAGTCTCACCAGCTGGTTTTGTATCATCTCTGGCTGCTTTTGTGCTACAATGGCGGAGTTGAGCGGTTGGCCCAAAAGCTGAAAATACCACCCAGACCTTTACAGAAATTAATGCTTTCAAGACCAAACTATTTTCTGCTTTGAACTTTTTGTTGAAACCATGTGTTTTCAGTAATGGAATGCATTTTGAATAAATGAGATAATATGGCTTTTGATACCATTAATGGGACACATATGTCCCAAGGGGCCTCTGGTATTTGATTTGGTGGGAAAAGGCCTGTTTCTTGATTCATGCACTTGTATAGGCCCCCCACCAGATGGCAGCATGCACTGAAAGTGGGATACAGCTTCCCATTAAACCCCAGAGGTGGGAAATGTAGGTGGGCACGATATGTCCCATGGGTCACGAAGGGGTTGATTTGCTTGTTGACTATGTTATCCCTCATTCCACTCTGAGCTACAAGAGGCAGAAAGTTCCCATCTGATCTCCCTGCTGTGCGTTTGATGCTGACCTACGGGACCCCGCGTGTTCCTGTATTAGAGTGGAATGTGCTCCTTAGGCTCTCTTGGCTATACTACTCACAGAAACAGAGTGCCAAAACTTTTCTCCACGGCGCTTTCGGGTGGGTTTGATCCGCCAAACTTTAGTAGTTGAGCACAAACCATTTGTGCAGGCCCGGGACGCATTCCTAGTCTCTAGTACTTAAACATTTTAAAATCGATTTTGACTCAGGGAAAGGGGTCACAGAGCAAGAACTCAAGACTCTTGGAGAGGGGCTGTCCCACCGCCTCGCCCTCCCCCGCGACCCAGAGGGTCACTGACCGCTGCAGGGTGAGTAGCAGGCAGAGGAGGCCAGTGGCGAAGACTGCACACAGGTAGGTGACCGCCAGGTGCGGGCGGGGCGGGTAGAATCCATAGAAGAGAGGGGACCATGCCAGGTAACCCTGGGGAGGAAAGGCCGACAGGGGTCGCTGTGGGGCTGGGCGCTGGGCCTGGGTGGAGGCGGGGGCCCATCAGGCTCTGGGGGTCATGATCCGGGTCATGGAGGGCACCTGGGCTCACAGCTGGGCGGGGTCTCTCGCAGGGACGCCGCCACGCACCTCTCCCGAGAGCAAGTTGAAGAGCTGGCTGGAGAAGGTGATCAGGCCCTGGGGGTTCGGGTTGTAGGAGCCGCAGGGCGAGGAGATGTCAGGGCTGGGGGGCCCCGGGGGCGGCCCTTCCAACCAGGTGGGCAGCAGCGTCATGCAGGCCTGTAGCACGGCGGCCAGCACGTTGAGAAACAGCAAAAAACGCAGCAGGGAGAAGTAGGACTCTGTGCCGGCCCCGAACTGGCCTGCAGGGGGCAGCAGAGACCAGCCTTAGGCTCCTTCTCGGGTTCCAGCCCCGCCCCTCCTCCCTGCCCAGGCCCCGCCCCTCCGCCCGGCCGGCTCCCAGGCCCCGCCCCTCCGCCCGGCCGGCTCCCAGGCCCCGCCCCGCCGCCAGGCCTGCTCCCAGTCCCATCGCACCCCCAATCTTCTTCAGCGTCCAGGCCCAGGGCTGCAGGGTACGCCAATTTTCTTCCATCTTCTCCCTGGACCTCCGAAGCATCCGGGCCCAGTTCGCCGCCCTGGACCCTGAGCCACGGGCCACTTGGTCCCGAGCAACGCTCTTCCTGGAAGGGAAACAGAGTCAGGTGCAGGGCTTCCAGTTGCCTGGCGATTCAGACTCACAGCGAAACTATGAGCCGCAGAGCAGAGCTCGCAGGGCCGAACGTGGGGTTTCCAATGGCGTATGTCTCAGAAGGAGCCGCCCAGGCCGCTCTTCAGAGGCTCCTCTGGATGGACTCACTGCTCCAACTTTTCGGTCAGCAGCTGAGAGGGTAAACCCTTTGCACACCCCGGGGGCCCTGGGAAGGGCTTAGCAGCCCCGCGCTGGGAAAGAAAGCCAAAGGCCCAGGTTAGTGAACGGCAGTATGTTCACCTCGTGGACGGCTGTGAAGTAACTAAAGGAATGGACCTGGCGCTGCCCACGAGGAGTCCTGCTGGCACAACGCATAAGCACTTAGCTGGTAACCAAAAGTTTGCAAGTTTGAACCCCCTCAGTAGCTCTGCGGGGGAAAGACCTGGCAGTAGGCGTCTGTAAAGATGAAAACCAAACTCACTGCCTTCAAGTTGGTCCCGACTCATAGCGACCCCTGTTGGGTTTCCCAGGCAGTAAATCTTTATGGAAGTAGATTGCCCAGTCTTCCTTCCAAAGAGTGGCTGGTGGGTTTGAACCGCCAGCCTTCTGCTTAGCAGTCAGATGCCTTAGGCACTGTGCCACCAGAGCTCAACCCTGTGCAGCTGTTCTACTCTGTAACACATGGTCGTTATGAATTGGAATCGACTCTATGGCACACAACAAAAACAACCACAAGAAGCCAGGCAAAAAACCCAAAACCTAAAACCCACTGCAATTGATTCTGACTCCAGAACCCCTAGAGGACAGAGTGGAACTGCCCACAGGGTCTCCAAGGCTGTCAATCTTCACAGAAGCAAAGCCCAAACCACACCCACTGCCGTGGAGTCCATTCT
>NW_006922276.1:386619-388518 GCF_000298275.1 Orycteropus afer afer | reverse complement strand
TAGCAGGGATGTGAGGCTGGCAGCACCGGGCAGGGTTTCGTTGTGTTGAACACGGGGTTGCCAGGCGCCAGAGCCAATTCGACACCTAACATCTGAAGGTTAATAAAATCAAACCTCACCATTAAAGAGTTCATAAAATCCAACCTCACAGTAATTTACACTCAGCCAAAATGCCATGTTACAAACAAACAAAATTCCAGACTACCCGACTTCTGAAAAGAGTTAATGACTACTGTCTGACTCTTGTAAAAAGTTATCTCATAGGGGCACCATATGATCGCAAGGAAGGAGCAGGCCGATCACGAGACTTGGCTGACTGGATTCTACGACGTTTTAAACCCTGAGACAAAGGAATGAGGGGTTCGGAGAGAAGAATAAAAAGGCCCTAACTCCGACAATCGCTGGCTGGCCTCTCCAGCGCAGAGCCAGCCCCTTTGCTTTGATGCCTGCATCTCTTAAACAAACTCTCCCTTTTCTGTTTCTCTGGCCTGGTTTCTCTCGGCTTCGGCAACCCAACCTTACAACACCAGCAGCAGCGTGGTCTTTGGAAGGCTCACCAAGTAACTGGGTGGGGCTATGCAAATGAGGTGCTTGCTAATGATGTAAATAAGGTGCATGGCATCCTCGTGGGGGTGGGGCCTTGCAAACAAGGTGTACGGAACCCTAACCAGGAGATGGGTCAGTTTTGCTGCGCTGGGCTTAAAATGAGCCCTCCCCGAGGTGGGCAGGGAACCTCGCCAGCGCCAGGGAAGAACCAGGAATGGAAGGGGAGTGGGTTCTTTGGACCCAGCTCTCCGTGCTGAGAACCTCCTGGGCCCAGGAGAGAGAACGCACTTTACACCGGAGACGTGGCGACCGGTGGGAGACGCAGTGACAGAGAGATGGCAGCAGCGGAACCAGGACCGGCCCGAGGCGACGTGGCGGGCTTCCCGCCCCGAGGAGTGAGAGCTGAGTGCCTTGGAACAGGAGGCGTGCTGGCACGGTGAGGGGCCGCGCGACACTTACTGGTGGACTTACAGAGCTTTGTAAAAGGAGCTCTGGTGGCACAAGGTCGGTGGTTCAAACCCACCAGCCGCTCCACAGAAGAACGATGGGGCAATGTACTTCTGCAAAGATTATTGCCTTGGAAACCCAATGAGGGTCACTATGAGTCGGAATGGATGGCAGTGAGTGTTTTTGGTTTTTTTAACAGAGCTTTGTAGCACTTGCCTAAGCAGGGCAGGGGCTGGGTTCAGGCCTCAGGGCAGGGCCTGACAGCACAGCTGACCGGAAGCTGTCGGGATGGAGGAGTCACTCCCGAACCTGAACCTGAACCTGTCATTTCCCCAGTAAATCCCACAACTGTGCGTGTGGCCTTTGTGGTTGTTACAATGAATTATTGACCTCAGCGGAGGAGGGAGTGCGGTGGGTGGCAGGGGCGGCTGGTGCCAGGACCGGTGAGAAGGTCGCAGGGGGGACGCATGTCTGAGCCCCGCCTCATGGGAACCAGCCTGGCTGCTGCTGATGGAGTTCTGGGCCCCCCGCCTCCGCCCACGGTGCGAGCAGCGGCCCCGCCTCCGGGCCCCGGGCCGAGCGGACGCGCGCCTCACCTGTGCGCGCCTCACCTGTGCGCGCCTCACCTGTGCGCCCGTCGGGCCCGCATGGGCCACGGCAGCTCCCGCGAGGGGCGGGCTTCCTGCGTGTCCATCGGGGCGGCTTCCGCGGAGGCCTGGCTGCCCCTCGCCTCCTCGTCCTGCTCCTCCAGGGCTCCCCAGGGCAGCACCCCAGGGCCTCGGTACCGGAGGGTGGCGGCGCTGGGGAGCTCGTTCAGAACGGTGGACAGGGACCGGCCTGGGAGGGAGGGCGGGGCGGGGGGACCTAGTCCGGGCTCCTCCTCCTTTCCCCCGGGAGCCTGGGAAC
>NW_006922276.1:384515-386199 GCF_000298275.1 Orycteropus afer afer | reverse complement strand
TTCGGAGGCCGGGCACCCAGCCCCTCATTCCTGACACCCCAGCCCCCGCCCCTAGCCCTCTGCTCCGTCAGGGCTCCAGGGGGGTGTCCAGGAGCCCAGGCCTCGCTCTCCGCCCCCGCCCCAGGACTTCCGCCTGAGCGTTTCTCCCCAGGGCTGGATCCGGCCGCAGGCTCCCCACCTGCTCTGGCCTCCCGGGGTGCCAGCCACGCCCCAGAGCGGCCCGTATCGTTGGCTCCCCCGGCCGCGTTCTCCTCCATGGCTGCTGCCGGCTCTGCTGTCTCTGTCGGCCTGCAGGGTGTGGACTGCCCCAGGTAAGGGAGGGGCCGGGCCAGGTCTGCACCTGGCACCAGGTGACCCGAGGGAAGGCCACACACTTCCCAGAACCCCAGGGCCCCGGCTCTGAAAGGCTTCCTGGGAACTGAAGTCTCTGGTGGCGGCGTCCCGAGCTCGCAGGTCCGTCTGTCCTGAAGCTGCTGCCCACGGGTAGATTCCGACTCACAGCGACTGTCACGGACTGAAGTACGTCCCCTGCCAAATATGTATAAATCCCGGCCTCCGTGCCTGCGGCTCTAACCCCATCTGGGGGTGGGCTTTATGTTAATGAGGTAGGTCGGTGGAGGGCGTGCATTGAGTCAGTGTCCTTTTGAGGTACATCAAGATTAGACAAGCGGGGAAGGCAGAGATGAGGGCGACGCCAAGTCATAACATCTCCCAGGAGCAAAGTTCAGAAGAGACAAGGACCTTCCCCAGGGCCGTGCCCTGGACTCAGGCCTCCTCAACTCTGGGAAGGAATGTGTGACAACCACCCACTCCCGCACTCCTGGTGTAACAGCCCCAGGGAACAAAGGCGGTGACCCTGGAGGGCAGAGTGGAACTGGCCCTAACGGTTTCCACGGCTGCCAGCAAACCGCTTCATCTTTCTCCCTGAGCGCGGCGGGTAGGTTGGAACCGAGTGCTTAACCTCTGCACCACCACAACCCTTCACTCCAGGGTGCGGGAGTTCAGCAGCGTCAGGCCAGTGGTTCACCCCCAGGGAGTGTGGGGGCACACGCGTCTCACACACACAGCCATCTGTGCAACACTTTATTGGGAATGTTTTAAACACTCTGACCCTGTCTTAGGCCGAGAGACCACGACAACAGGATGACAGGGGTGTTGGGGCCTGTGGTGGTTGAGACGGAAGCTTCCAGAACGGCAGTCTCTGAGCCCGGTCAGCTGCAGCCGGCTTCCCCTCCCAGTCCTCAGCGACCTGATGGGCTAATAAAGGGACAAGGAGGGACCCCCCTCCCGGAGCCTGGCCTGGCGATCCCAGCCGCCCACTGCGGCTGCAGAGACCGGGGATCCGCGGGAGACCACCGCCCCAGGAGGCCCTCATCTTCCAGGACGCGGCGCGCAGACACTGGGGGGCGCTGGAGCGGGCGCACGGGGTCGTCGGGGCAACACCATGATTTTGCAGGAGCGCAGGGCCGGATCCGCCGACTGGATCGGGGCCCAGGGACGGGAAGCAGGCGCGTGGGACCCAGCTCTGCCTCAGTGGCGAGGAAGGTATACGCCGGGGCACGGGGAGGCGCCCCAGGACTGTCCTCTGGGGGCGCCGGTCCGCGGAGCCGCAAGCGCGGCAGCCGGAGGGCAGGGCACGAGGCCGGCGCGCCTCACTCCTCCCGGAGCTTCTCCGGGGCGGGCC
>NW_006922276.1:378227-383565 GCF_000298275.1 Orycteropus afer afer | reverse complement strand
GGCCCCCAGCCTCCGCCCTCGGACCGGAGCCCCGGCCCCCAGCCTCCGCCCTCGGACCGGAGCCCCGGCCCCCAGTCCTTCTCCCTGAGATCCCGCAGTCCCGACCCCCAGCGCCTCCTCCCTTGGACCCAGGAGTCTGGACCCCGAGTCCCTCCTCCCTCAGGCGTGGAGCCCAGGCCCCCAGGGCCTCAGACCCCAGAAATCAGACTCAGTCCCTCCTCCCTCAGACCCGGGAGTCCTGACCCCCAGCGCCTCCTCCCTTAGACCCCAGAGGCCTCTTCCCTACTGCCTTAGAGCAGCAAGGGCTGAGTATCCGCCTCCTTCGGGAACCCAGGGGCCCCCAGCGCCCCACCCAGAGCCCCGGGACCTCTTTCCCTTCAAGGATCTAAGGTGTTCGCTCTAAAGCCCTTGTTCCCAGGGAGGCCCACGGCCTCAGCCCAGTGGTGCTCGCAACAGTGGTGCCTGGGAGCCGGGGTGGTTGGTAGGTGCCGACAGGCGGTCCACTCAGAGACCTCGTGTCCAACACAACTAAACACCGCCTGGTCAGAGGGGCACGTTCCAGGGCCCGCGCCCGCCCTGCCCCTCGGGGCCCAGGGATTCTGCTGCGGCTGTTTGCGGACCACGACGCCCCAAGTCCCGTCTGTGCTCCTCCCCTCCGCAGGGACCCAGGAGCAAGACCTTCGCCCTCAGACACCCAGAAATCACAGCCCCAGCTCTTGAATCAGGAACCCAGGAGTCCCCCATTAACAAAGACTAAAGCAAAACACTCCAAAAAACTGTTGCCACCGAGTGAAGTCCAACTCTTGGTGCCCCCATGTGTTACAGAGTAGAACTGCTCCCGGTTCCCCGGCTGCAACCTCCAGGGAGAGCAGCCCTGGTTGTGCAGTAGGTAAGCGCTCAGCTGCTAACCAAAAGGTCGGCAGCTGGTACCCGCCAGCTGCTCTAAGGGAGAAAGATGAGGCAGTTGGCTTCTGTGAAGATTGAGAGCCTGGCCTGGAAACCCTCTGGTGTAGTTCCTCTAGGGGGCGCTGTGGGTCAGAATGGACTCCACGGCAGTGAGTGTGGTTTGGGCTTTGCTTCTGTGAAGATTGACAGCCTTGGAGACCCTGTGGGCAGTTCCACTCTGTCCTCTGGGGACGCTGTGGGTCGGAATGGACTCCAAGGCAGTGGGTTTGGTTTTGGGGTGTCTACAAGAAGGAGCTCTGGTAGTATAGTGCCTAAAGCACTTGACTGCTAACCAGAAGGGTGGCGGTTCAAACCCACCAGCCACTCCTTGGAAGGAAGATGGGGCAATCTACTTCCCAAGGAGGGGTCGCTATGAGTTGGGTCCGACTCAACGGCTCCACCCACTACATGCTAGCAGCAGCCCCCAGAAGTTGTATCGAAAATGCCTCTTGACATCAACAAACATCTCCGGGGGTGCACAAACCACCCCACTGAACGCTACACTGTCCAAACGTAAGCGTGAAGTCCTAACCCTGGAGTGGCCCTGGCCCTGAGCCCTCCCCTTAAGCGGCAGAACCACCTCACTGACCGCGTCCCCAAGAACCCGTGGGGAATGGAACCCGCCGCTCAGATGAAAGAGAGTCCAGTGGACTCCTTGTCTTCATCCGTGGGCGATAGTGGCCGCAGGGTCAATTCTGACTGGAGGAAACCCCACGGGTTAAGAGAGCTGCCCCTGGGGTTTCCAAGGCCGTCATCTTCTAGGAAAGCACAGTGCCAAGTCTTCAACCGCTGAGCGGCTGGTAGGTTCCAATCCAAGACCTTTTGGTTGGCAGCAGAACTCTTGACCAGTGCGCCACTCGGGCCCTTTCCCATAAAGATTACAGCGTAGACAACCCTATGGGGCAGTTCTCTGTGTCACACGTGGGCTCGCTGAGTTGGACCAACCGGGTGGCACCGAACAAGAACCTGATGGAAGGAGACTGCCAGGGCTTTGCTCCATGGCGCCACTGGGTGCGTTCAAACTGCCAGCCTTTAGGTTAGAAGTTGAGCGCACACTGTTCGCACCACCCAGGGGCCGTGATCTTCATCCTGCCCTTCCTCGGTGTCCCCTTCCTGCCATCCCTGCATGCGCTCACACCCACCACCGGCTGGCACGTTCCATTCCATTGCCCTCAAATTCATGCCCTTCCAGGCCACTGGTCCCCTCGCCCAGCTGCTGTCCCCTCCCACCCAAACCACGACCCAGCCTCCCAGGGAAACCTGCTGGTGCCGACAGGACGCACTCTCCCACTGCCCTGAGGTTGGCGGTTCGAACCCCCCCAGCAGGACCATGGTGAGGCCTGGCGGTCTGCTTCCGTGACCAGAAAGACCCCACGGGGTGGGACACCCTGTCACGCACGGGGCCTCCGCGAGTCGGAACCAACGCCACGGCCACAGTTGGCCTTTGTTTGGTGTAGACAGGAAGGCCTCACGTTAACGACGTTTCCTGCTTTGTCTCGCTGAATCCTGCCATCATCGGTCAGACAGGGAACAGCACGGTCCCCATTAGACAGCTGACAAAACCAACAGATCGACCCACACCCTTCAAGGCCTCTACGGAACCAAGGGGACGGGATTCCTGGAACTGTGTTCCCGAGTCCACGGCCTGAAAGCTCCTGGAAACACGACTCTGTCACGTGGGCTGACTTCACAGAAGTAGAGACCGAGGCCCAGAGGGCGGAGACCCCCAGTAAGTCTGGTAGAGTCCTAAGTGGCTCAAAACTACAACTCCCGTGAGCCCCCGCGGCAGAGCCCCGCCAGGTCCAGCCCCCTGCTGCCGGGCGGAGTCGCGCGCGGGCTCACCTGAGCACGTAGGAGCGGGCGGGCGCGCTCTTGTAGACGTACTGCGCCAGCCACCACTGCACCGTCATGTTCCAGTACCGCATGCCGTCCCGCACGCGCACGCAGAAGTCCGTGCCGTAGCAGTCGATGTTGCGGATGGTCTCATAGTCGTACTGGAGGGCGGCTGCCTCCTCGGGACTGGGGGAGGGGGGAGGGTGAGGGTGGGGGGCACACATGCGGCTGAGCCAGGCCCCCTCCCCAGGCCTGCGCCTGTCCCAGCCCCGGGCGGGGATGTGCCAGGCCACAACTCCACGGCCTTCGAACTCTAGGGCGACAGGGGAAGGCGGGCCGCGGGAGCCCTGTGGGGAGGAAGGGTGCCGGGGCTCGCGGCAGCCCTGAGGAGCCTCGAGGGGCTACCGTTGCTAAGCTACGTTAACACGCTGGGCTCTCCACTGAGCGCAGCCACTAGGCAAAGCCATTCCTTAACAACCGCGGTGGCCTATTCCAAGCAGCTTCCAGAAGGCCCCCTCCAAGGTGCCGGGCATGGTGGTTGCTAGGGAAGTACCAACCCTAACAAGGTGACTCATGGTTGCTAGGGAGATGTTCTAGGCCCGCGTGACAGACACCTGGATGGCCCCGGTTGCTAGGGAAGGGGCATTCCTTAGCAACAAGGGCGATGTTCAGACAGCTGTGGGAGCGTCTCCTGACTCTTGGTCCCTGTGGTGGTTTGGGAAGCGTCACCTGCTGTGGGGTCACATCCTGGTGCGTCTGGGGCCTCAGTGGCTGCCCATGACAGTAGGGGGGCCACTCGCGAGCAGTGGGGCCTGGCAGGCTTAGGAAAGCCTTTGGTTCCTGCCTTCCATTTCCCGGGAGACGACATCCCTAGCGCCTTAAGGTGAGCCCCTGGTCAGCAGGGCTGTGGCAGCGGCTCCTGTGGGGAAGGACCCCCCAGCGGCAGGACGGCAGTTGGCTGCTATGCACAGCACAAGGAGCCCTGGTAGCAGAGTGGTTCAGTGCTAGGCTGCCAACCAAAAGGTGGGTGGTTCAAACTCACCAGCCACCCTGGGAGAAAGATGCCGGCCTTGAAAGCCTAGGGCGCAGTTCCGCTCTGTGCTAGTAGACTTGAGGGCAATGGGGGGTTTGCTTTTATTTTCAGAAAAAGGAGCCCTGGCGGTGCAGTGGTTACGCTGCTAAGACACAGGTCAGCAGTGGGAACTCACGGAGCAGCTCCGCGAGAGAGACACCTGGTGATCGGCTCCGGTAACAAGCACAGCCCGGGAAACGCTCTGGGGCGGCTGCCCTGCGTCCCACGGGGAGGTGGAGTGGACTGCACGGCACAGGACAACAGCGAAGGTGCCGGAGGAATTACCGCTAGCGGGGGGGGGGTGTGTGTGTGTCAGTCCGCAGTCATGGGGGGGTCCAGCTTCCTCGGCAACAGCAGGAAGGGGACCTGCAGCAGCCGGGAATGGTGGGCCTTCCGCTAGGGGCGCTAACTCCCAGGAAGAGTGCGACTGCGCTGTGCGCTCGCGGCTCTACTTCCTTCCGCACGGGGCCTGGCTGACCGAGCGGCTGTTCCTGCTCCGGGGAAGCGGCGACCCCCGGTTACTAGGGCCCCGCCTCCCAAGCGGAGTTCCGCTGATAGGGGCCCGGGGACCGAAGGAGCAAGGGCGCTCCCCACGGCCGAACCACAGCATCCCGGGGAACCAGGAAGCGTCTGGTTGCCAGGGTGCCTGTGGCTGCTGAGGGACGCCCTGCCGCCTCCTAGCGACCGAGCGCATCGCTGCATCGCGGAGCGCCTGGGTGGCTGGGAGCCGGGAGCACGGCCTGGAAAAGCCTGGGCGCCCGCTGCTCCCCTCGGACCCGTGGGGGTCCACACTCCGGCGCCCCCGACAGAAAACAAGGGGCACAGCCCCCACCGGCGCCCCCCGGCCCCCACCGAGGCGCCGATCCGCCCACCTGACCCCCGGCGCCCCGCTCTCCTGGCCGCTAGGGGCAGCCCCAGCCCTTGGAGGCCGGGCCGGGTGGGTCGCGGGCAGCCTCCCTCCCGCCGCCTGACCTGCTGGGGGGTGGGCATTGGAGGGTGGGGCCGGCCCCGGCCCGGGCTTTGGCGGCCACAGGGTAGGCCCCGAGGCCGGCGGCCACGCAGCCGCACTCGGCCGTGATCCAGGCCACATAGAAGCGCATGCGGAAGGCGAAGAAGACGGGGATCATGTAGAAGAGGCGCGCGGGCAGCGGGCGGGCGTAGAAGGCGTCCTCGCGCACGGCCTCCAGCGGGAAGAGGTGCGAGGACAGCAGGAAGAGCAGGCCGAAGAGCGGCGCGGGCCAGGCGCGGCGCAGCAGGGGCCGCAGGCTGGGCACGGCGCCCGGGAAGGGCTGCTGCAGCCAGTCCAGGTACGTGCGGTAGCGGAAGAACGGGCCTGCGCGGGAGGAGGGCCGCGGTGAGCGCAACCAGGGCGGCCGCAGCGCCAGGCTCCCAGGGCCCGGGAGGGCGGCCGGGGCGCCGAGAGACGGGGGTGCAGACTCAGGGGCCAGTACGAGACCCGGAGCGGAGTGGGGGATACTGGGGGTGGGG
>NW_006922276.1:347599-377977 GCF_000298275.1 Orycteropus afer afer | reverse complement strand
GGAGGCTTGATGGGGCCTGGAGCTCCCGAGGCTGCGATGGAAATGGGAGGGGGACAGAGACACGGGAGGAAACAGAAACCCGAGGGGAGGGAGGGAGACCCAGAGACGAGGAAACGAAGAGGGAGGAGAAAGAAGTCGGACAGAGGGACCGAAAGAAGAATAAAGACCCCAAAATGAAGGCGCTTGAGACACGGAGCAGATGGGCCACAGAACCAGGAAGCGGGAGACAGGCAGAGAAGACCCCGAGAGGCGGGGCAGCCTCGGAGTGATGAGGGCGAGGTGGCGGGCAGAGCCCGTGGTGTGAGAAACCAGAAGGGCTGCAGGCGGCCCCCGCAGGCACCAGGCCCCCTAAGTGCACAGGGAACCAGAGCAGGCCTTTCCTACAGGGACGACGTGGGCTGCAAGAAAGCCTTTCAGCAGACCCCTTGGGCCGCTGAGGGGAGCGTGGGTTTGTAGGGACGGTCATGGAGAAGAGAGGACTGTAGCCATTTAGGTAAGACAGGAAGGTGCCGTGGAGAGTAACAGGAGAGGACAGGTGCTTGGAAAGCTTGTGGGTTCACAAAAGATCACGTCCTGTCTGACTCACAGACGTGTCCCCCAAAGTCTAAGGCAAAGAGGAGAGGTGAGGGGGCAGGGAAACCTGGAGTACTGTGAATGGGACAGAGTGCAATGCAAGACAATGGTGGCTCACTGTGAGAGAAGTCACTGCTGTCACACAATGAATGCTACAGAAGTTGTCACATGGAAATCTAACGGGTAAACTTTCAGCAAAAACACAAAAAAATTTTTTTTTTTTTTTTAAAAAAGGCCCCAGAAGAGGCCACTGTGCAGGATGACAGAGGCTGCTGAGTGGCTCGGAGGAGGGGTTCTCACCTTCCGTGGGGGGGACTGGGGTCCCATTCCCGACCAGGGCCCCTCAGGTGCCCCCGTCTGTCAGTGGAGTGTGCAGACCGAGGCACACCAGGGAGAAAGGCCTCATGTTTGACTCAAAAATCAACCAACAAAACCCCTGTGGGTGACGACATCCACCTGGAAGCCGTCACGGGGGTGGCAGTGTCGTCTGCTGTGCCTGCGTCACCACGAGCCAGGGCCGTGTGAACAACAGCTGACAGCCACGGACAGGGAAGGAGAACAGAAAGGTGTGGGGTCTCCTTTTGGGAAGACGAAAATGTCACGGACTCGCACCGTGGTGACCACTGCACAGCCCTGTGAATGTACGGAAAGCCGCCGCAGTCCACGCTTCCGACGGCAGGCCGCGTGGCACGTGACGGTAGGTCGGCAAAGCTGGTACAAAAAGACCACCTTACGGGAGGCGAACGGGAATGAAAAACATCTTGTTGACGGGATCGTCAGCGGTGAACGCTGGTTCCCAGCGGTGGGAACAGCTGCACAGTGGCACCCGGGCGAGCCGGACCTCGAGGGCCCTGCCTCGTCTGTCCGCGGCCGGCATGTCTCCGGCCTTTGACGGGGGCTTTTCCGGCTCCTTTAGCCGGGATCCTGCTTCCTTCTCCGGAAGCATTCTGCCTCAGGCAGGTTCAGCCGGCCCTGGTTTCACTGTGTATCACCCCGTCCTCTATCGCGTCTCCCCTCGGCTCTAAGGACAGGCGTCGTGGGGGCATGAGCGCTAAGCGCTCAGCTAATGGAAAAGGTCAGTGGTTCAAGCCCCGCCAGCTGCTCCTAGGGACCAAGGCCCGGCTGTTTGCCCCCGTAAAGATTACAGCCAGGAACCCTGGGGGGCAGGCGTACTGGGTCACATCGCGGGGCCATGAGTCAGAATCAACTACAAGGAGGGGAACAATCGTGTCAGCTGAGCTCTGGGGCCAGTGGGGAGTCAGACAGGGAGCCCGGAAGGTGAGGCCCAGACGAGAACCTCCACCTCAGAGACGCAGGTGACACGAGGCAGGGTGAGGACGCCGACCTCAGGAGAGGACGGCGACAGGAGACACAGGGCGGAGGCGGGCGGGAGGGCCAGGCGCACTCACCCGTCATGATCCCCACGTAGCAGTAGCTGTAGCTGAGGGTCTCCATCAGAGACGGCACGCTGGGGAGCAGTTCCAGTGGGGGGCCCTTGCTGAAGCCCACGGCCATCTCCTTCCTCTGCGCAAGGTGCAGGTCCTGCACCTCACTGGCCAGACTCACCAGCTGCAAGAGACGGGCCGGGGCCCAGGTCAGAGCCGGGCCCTGCCCTCCACCGGGCTCCCCCCTTCCGTCTCCACCCGCGGCAGCCTCTGGGGCTGACGGACAAGCAGGTGGGGCGGCCGACGATTCAGGCGTATCAGTTATCCCCGGATTGCAAACGCGAGCAGGTCCTGCGTCCGTCTAAGCCGGACCTAGGTCGGAACAGTCAGGCACCAGGTACTAACCGCAGCGAATGAGATGCTTGCTTCAGGATACGGCGCTCCTTTGTAGGCATGAAAAGCATTTAAGGAGACCCTTCCAGCTACACTGAAACACCTCCACTAATGAAACAGTAACCACCTTAACACTTCCTTGCACATCGCTAAGTCCCGCCCCTCTGTAATTATGAACCAACGTACATACCTTGAGTTTTTAAAATAATGGATTTTAGAGGGTTGGTCCCTTCACTATGCTACGCAAGCCTGATGCCCACAACCTGGAGACTGCCCGCACTGCAGGGCCGCTGCCAGCATCTAGAGCCGTGTGCGCCGAACCAACCCACCACCCGTCAGTCGATTCAGTCTGCGGCAACCCCGTGTCAGGGCAGAACTGTGCCACACGGTTTCTCTCCTCGTCACTGATGTATGTCCAGCCGGCAGAACACACACCTATCAACAGCTCTACGTGTGAGACGCCGTGACTCCGGCCACAGTCTCTGGGCTGTGCGACCGTTCACACCCTCCTCCTCTGAGTTCTTACTTCCCCATTAACATCAGCTCACTGCCCCCGAAGGTTCTTCTCTCGTCTGATATTTCCAGCTGCTGTGGTCAGTTTAACTCCACCCAGACAGACCTTAAGAGTGCAACACTCAAGGCCCGTATTCTGTGATAATTAAGCGAAACTACCATTTGCTTTTAGGAAGACTTCAGGGGATGTGTTTTGGTTTAAAGTTTAAAGAAGTACACTGCTGGGCCTTGGTTCCAGGTGCCCTGGGTGGACTAGAACCAACAACCTTTTCAGCTCGTTCTACTCAGGGTCCTGCTGCAGGCATCCTCAGGATGTGGTCCCAGACCCTCTTCTCTGCTGTGTTCCCTCCAGGGCTTCAGAAACCACCCAACCCGACAACTCACCAACTCTGTTTCCATCATTCCTCTGGCTTCTGACCTATCCATCCAGCTGTCTCTTGTCATTTATATTTAGATGTCTACCAAAAAAAACCCACTGCTATTGAGTGGATTCAGACCCACAGCGCCCCTAGAGGACAGAGTGGAACTGCCCACAGGGTCTCCAAGGCTGTCAGTCTTCAGGGAAGCAAAGCCCAAACCACACCCATTGCCGTGGAGTCCATTCTGACCCACAGCGCCCCTAGAGGACAGAGTGAAACTGCCCCACAGGGTCTCCAAGGCTGTCAGTCTTCACAGAAGCAAAGCCCAAACCACACCCACTGCATGGAGTCCATTCTGACCCACAGCGCCCCTAGAGGACAGAGTGGAACTGCCCACAGGGTCCCCAAGGCTGTCAATCTTCACAGCAGGTGCTCTGGTGGTACAGTGATTAACCCCTGGGCTGCTAACTGAAAGGTCTGTGGTTCAAACCCAGCCAGAGGCTCCACAGGAGGAAACAGCTGGCGATGTGCCGCCATAAAGACTCACAACCTCAGGAACCACGTGGGGCAGTTCTACTCTGTCCGACAGGGTCACTGTGAGTCTACTCTGACTTGACGGCAATCGGTAACTCTTCTTAACTAATCAACTCCTAGGTCGACTCTCAGCGAACCGACTCCTACGTGTTCTCAAGGTACTCGGGTGGTGCAAATGCTTAAGGACGGGACCATGAGCCACAGAGCTGGTGGTTCCCACTCACCAGGGGCACCTTGGAAGTCAGGCCTCGTGAACTACTTCTCAAAGCCCCAGCCTGGCAAGCCCTACAGAGCACAGTGCCACTCGACACACGTGGTGGCCCTGCCGTGCGTCAGGGCCAACCCGACGCAACAGACGACAGAGATTCAAGCAGAGTTTGGCAAAGCCGCAGCTTGCACGCGCCAGGTGGCAGCTGCCGTTCCAACGCCTGGCCTGCTCCTTCACCCCAGGAGCGGCGTCCAGGTGAAGCCCTGTTCCAGGGGTGCCTGGAAGGGGAACCCCATTCGCAGGGCTGTCTGGGAGGGCAGGTCTCACCCCCGGGGGTGTGTGGGAGAGCAAAGCATGCCCCCCCACCATGGTAGTGGGGACTGACCCCAGGGCGTCAGAGGAAGTGGAGTGTGGGAAGTTGCGGGGTCCCCGGGGGGGAGGGGGGCCTGACCTTCAGCGTCAGCAGCAGCAGGATGGCGTTGGTGAAGGGCGTGGGCGTGGGCAAGCCCAGGAGGCCGAGGGCGCGGAAGAACAGGAGGTAGGAGAAGGTCCAGGCGAGCGCCAAGGCGTGGCAGGAGCTGGGGCGGCGGAGGCAGGGGCACCTCAGGCTCTGCCTCCCTGCCCCCAGGTTCTAGCCACAGATGCCCCCAACCCCTCCTTCCCTCCCCCTGCAGAGACAAATGGGGCAGGGGAGCAGGAGGGACAGAGTGGGTGTGATGGTGAGGAAGGGCGGCAAGGATGGGGGGCAGGAAGGGGAGGGGAGAAGGGGAGGGGTTAACAGGACAAGGCTCAGGGGGACTGGCATTCTGCTCTCAGGTTTTCTTTCCCTCCTTCTCAAGACAGAGAGAGAGATGTGGACAGCCAGAGAGACAGGACGTGAACAGGAACCACGTGTCCTTTCTCAGAGACGAGGATGGAGAAGACGAGGACACACACAGGACACAGAAAAGGCCAGAAGCGAAGGGACGCAGATGACACAACAACAAGGAGAAAGAACAAGGCATCCAGAGATGGCGGCTTGAACCGGACTGACGACCCCAGAGTCCTCCCCTCCCTCCCTCCCAACTCTCACCAAGGCTGGGCCTGAATGAGGGCCCAGGTCCCAAGGATGGTGATGAGAGAATGCAAGGTGTGGGGGCCACAGGTGAACAAGGTGAACCCCAGGCCCACAGCGGCTGCGCCCCATCGCTTCAGCCCAGGTCCTGCAGGGACAAGAGACAGCCTAAGCCTGGAACCTTCCAGCCCCCCCCTCCCACTTTCCACTGGGGAGGGAACTTGACTCACCAGCTTTCTTAAAGAGGAAGCCGATGGGGATGGAGATTAGGAGAAACACCAGATAGGTCCACTCTTCCGGTGACATGGTCTGGGGGGCAGGGGCTCGCAGTGAGAACCCTGCAGTCCGCCGGGCCCCCTCCCTCTTCACAGACCCAGGAGTCCACTCCTAGAGGACCCTAGAGGTCAGACCTCCGTCCCTTCCACCTTCAAGGGCAGGGAAATCTAGCCCCCAGCCCCTTCCTTTGGGAACCCAGCCCCTCCTTTGAGAATTCAGAAGCAAGCCCCTTCAGGGCCCCGCTCCTTCCCCTTTGAGGGCTCAGGAGTTCAGCAACCCCTAACCACCCGGGGCTTCCAGGTCCAGGCATTTGGAGCCCCCGGTTCCGAACCCCCAGCCCCTTTCTTCCTCAGAACGCAGAGACTCAGAGCCTCTTCCCACCCCTGCTGCACTCCTGGCCTCCTCTCCCACCTGGAGCCCAGGGAGGGGACCCCCTTGTCCGCGAGCTCCCAGATTCGTTGCAGCCCCCTCGCCGGTCAGGGGCTGGGTTTCCGGTCTCCCCCTCGACACCCTGCAAACCATCCCTTCCCCCTTCGAGAGCCCAGCCTCCTGCTTCAAGGATCCGAGTCTGCGCCCCCTCTTAGGAGCCCCCCCAGATCCTCCATCTTGAAGAGCCCAGGTGACCGGCCCCCAGGCCTGGAACCAGGGGAATCGGGGCCCCTCTTCCACCACGACCCCGAGGAGTCCCCACCTCGCCTTCTCAGCGCCCCTCAGCCATGGAGGACCCAGGTTTTCGGACTCTCCCCTCTTTGAGAGCCCTGAGACCACTCCCCAGCCGGCCCCTTCCCCTTTGGGGGCTCAGGAATCCAGCGCCCCCGGCCCCCTTCTGCTCCGAGGATCCGATCTGGGCCCTCTCTTTTGAACCCCGGGCCCCTTCTTCGGAGAACCCAGGTATCCGGACCCCCAGCCCCGAGCCAGGCGTCACAGCCTCCAGCCTCCCCGCCTTTCGGAGCTCCGCGTCCCCCTTTTTATCTCGACCCCACAGAGCGAACCCCTACTCCGCCTTTTCGGGCCACCCAACAGGTCCCGCGCACCCCGGCGCGGCTCCGATCCCGCCCCCGCCAAGCCACAGGCGGTTAAGCCACCCCTGGGCCCGGCTGCGCTCCAGGGGGCGCCTCCGCACCCCTGCAACCCCGGGCTCCGCGCTCTCCAGACCCCACGGGTCCCCGGGGCGCTCCGACCCACCTGGGCCCGCGCCTCCGCGCCGCGGGGGCAGGCGGCGGCCGAGCAGTCGCGGCCCGCCGGGCTCCGGAGGTCTGGCGACGCCTCCCTCGCTCAGCACGCCCCCGCGCCTCCTCCTCCTCCGCGATCCCGGCGGCCCGCGCCCGGAGGACGATCGCGGTCAGGGCTCGGCGCTGGGCGCGGAAGGGGGCCCCGGGAGCACGCGTCGGCCGCTGGACCTGGGGGTCTAGGGTCGACGCAGCAGGGGCGCAGACCGCGGCCACGTACGGGGCGGGGCTTCGGGTGAGGAGAGGCGGGGCCAGAGGCTTCGGGCGGAAACAGGCTTGATCCTGGGAAAGAGGCGGGGCCTGGAGTTTAGCGTTCGGAAGGAGGCGGGGCCTAGGGCTTCGGATTCCTTCGGGCAGAGTCGGAAACTCGAGCTCACAGTTTGGAGGCGGGGCCACAAGGCTTCGACTTACTTCGGGGATGGTCGTGAACGAAAGTGTCCTGTTCAGATGTAGGCGGGGCCGCCAGCTTCGGCTTACTTCGGAGAAAATCTGACCCAAGTGACCCTGTCAAACCTAGGAAAGGCCTCCTGCCTCATTTTATGAGAGGAAGGCAGGCAGGGCCACGTAACCAAAAAACACTCATTGCCATGGAGTCTATTCTCACTCAAACGCCAAAATCAAACCAAACTCACTGCTGTGGAGTCAGATCCAACTCATAGCAACCCTCTCCTTGGGTTTCCGAGGCGGTATCACTACGGAAGTAAATTGCCCAACCTTCCTTCAGAGGAGTGGCTGGTGGGTTTGAACCTCCAGCCTTTTAGTTAGCACTCAGATGCCTTAGGCACTTACAGGGCAGAGTAAAACTGCTACAGAGAGTTCCCAAGGCTGTAATTATCATGGAAACTACCACATCTTTCTTCCTAGGAGCAGCTAGTGGGCTTGAACCGACGACCTTTCAATTAGCTGCTGATTGCTTAACCAGTACAGCGTCAGGGCCTCACGGTGGGGCTCCAGATGTAGGCAACCTGAGAGGAGGTCGTGGGCATAACCTCACAGGCTGGGGCCAAAAACTTCTGACTCAGAGGGGCGGGGCCAGTGTAATAAGCCTCGATTCCAAATTGAGGAACTGCGCAGCCGCGGGGGGACCATAGTTTTCAGAGGGAGAGGGCGCTACGAAGGGGCGGGGCCAAGGTGTTCCGCTTTGGGACGGGGTGGGGCCGCAGTCTTCTGGAGGTGGATGGACCCCAGACTTCCCTCTCCGCAGAGATGGCAGGATGATAAAATTGACGCAGGGGGTCTGCATGGTGTGGGGCTGTGTGCTACCTAGTGGGTAGTTCCGCCTGGACTGAGAGCAGCTGTTTACCAGGAGACAACTTGGGACATTCTGAAGGGAAACAAGAAGGCGATTGAGCGCTTACAAGTGGGGTGAGCCCATTCAAGCTGCGAACGGAACGGCGGGTGTTGGGGTTCGGGCCGTGAAAACTTCCAACTGGCTTGAAAAACCCCGACTTCGGGGAGCTTAGCGATCGGAGGGGGCGAAGCCTCAGGGTGTGGGAGTGGTGGGATCCGAGGACGCCGCATCGTCGATCCCCTGCGTTCGGGAGAAGCCAGGATTGCAGATGCGGCTGATCCCAGACCTCCCTGCAGCCCCACCGCTAGCTCTCAGAGGGGGCGGAGCTGCGAATTCGGCCGAGCAGAGGACGCCGAACTGGAGACGCTTGAGTGTGGAGGAGGCGGGGCTGTGGATTCGGTTTAGCCGAGAACCACCGAAGCCCAAACCGCTTGCATTCGGAAGGGGGTGTGGCTTTGTAGTGGGCCAAGCCAAGAAAACGCCAATCATTTGCGTTCCGGTGAGGTCGGGGCTTCTCATTGGACGAGCCTAACAGACCGCGCAGGCCGAGGGTTCGGCAAAGGGCGGGGCCAAGTTCTGAGCAACCTGAAGAGGGTGTGACCTTCAGTTCCTGGATGGTGTAACGCCTTAAAGTGCAGGGCTGCTCTTGTTGAGAGCTTACTGGTTGGAGTCCACCTGGGCGCTTTAGCAGAACGACCTGGCAGTCTACTTCTGAAAAATCAGTTATCGCAAACCTCACGGAGCACAGTTCTACTCTGACACCTTGGGGGTCTACACGAGTTGAAGTCACTTGATGACAAGTAGTTATCATGGTGCCATAACGGATACCTTTCTGCTTCCCGAGAGGGCTGGACATTAGTCTCCGGGAGGGGGGCCCTCACCTAAGGATACAAACTGAAGGGAGTCGCCTGCTTTGGAAAAGAGAAACGACAATATGGCCGTTTCGAAGGGGGTGTGGTCCGGGTGGCCGAGGTTACCCCCTGAGGCGTGAAGGCGCCACAGCAGGTGCATCAGTGTAGGAATAGGGTGGGAGTGCTAATCGCGGGTCTCAAGGGCGCCCCCTTGGGGCTTCTGGAATCCAGTGGAGCCCCATGGACTCGGGAGGGTCTCCCCCGCCCGCCCGAAATCCACCGGAAGCGCCCGAAGATGTTCGGAGAGCAGGCTTCGGGCGCCAACAGCCCGAAGCCCGGCGGGATTGCCCGAAGGCGCTGGTGGGCGGGGCCTGGTCCTCCGGCTCGGCAGGTGGCAGAGCGACCGCCAGTGAGGCCCCGCCCCCTGAGTCTCAGGGGGCGGGGCTTCACCGAGATCCCGGAGCGAGACAGCCAGCGCGCCTTGGCGGAACCGAGGCATCCCGCCTCGTCCGTGACCGCGTCCCTCGCCTCCTGCAGGAGGATGCTGGTGGTGGAGGTGGCGAATGGCCGCTCCCTGGTGTGGGGGGCCGAGGCGGTGCAGGCTCTGCGGGAGCGCCTGGGCGTGGGGGGCCGCACCGTGGGCGCCCTGCCCCGCGGGCCCCGCCAGAACTCACGCCTGGGCCTTCCGCTGCTGCTGATGCCGGAGGAGGCACGGCTGCTGGCCGAGATCGGCGCTGTGACCCTGGTCAGCGCCCCGCGCCCGGACCCCCGCAACCACGGCCTGGTAAGGGGGCCGGGGACGCGAACTCTCGCGGCCTGCGGGGGCGGGGGATGGGAACACGGGACTCCAGGGTCCCGGGAGCGCTGGGTTCTTAGGTGACCGGTGCGGTCGGGGCTGCGAGCGCTGCACGCCGGGCCTTTGTGGTGGGAGGGGCCTGGCGCCTCAGGCCGACGGTTATTGGAGGAGGGCCGGGCCTAGGGGCCCCGGCCGACGGGATGCTCAGTCCTGGGTCTCCAGCCAAGTTCACTCCTCAGACTCTGGCATCATTCACGCGCCAGCAAGAGCGAGGTTTCGAGGAGCAAAGCGCCTTGGCGGCTGAGGCCCGCCAGAGCCGGCGGCAGATGCTGCAGGGGAAGATCGCTGAGGGCCAGGCTGCAAAAAAGCAGAAGCTGGAACAAGATTCCGGGGCCAGTGGGAGCCAGGAGGCCGCCGGGAGCCAAGCGTCCGGAGAGAAGGAGGCCAGTGCCGGCCAGGCTTCCGTAGAGAACGAGGAAGCAGGTGAGGCTGGGGGTTGGAGTCCGGGGACCAGGGGAAGGAGGGATGAGAGACCTTCTGGGAATTTGAGTTGGGAATCTAGGGTCTGGATCTTCCTAGCCCTTTGGGTTCACCAAGCCCTCTCGCCTCCGCACCTCCCCAGCCCCCTCCTCTTCCCAACCAGGGTCTTCGGATGGGGGCACCCCCTTGCCCAGGTCTGCTCTTCTTGTCCAGGTCGCCACTGCCAGGCCGCGGCCCGTCAAGGCTAAGCCCCTGGACTGGCGTGTGCAGTCCAAAGACTGGCCCCACGCCGGCCGGCCGGCCCACGAGCTGCGTTACAGCATCTACAGGGACCTGTGGGAGCGAGGCTTCTTCCTCAGCGCCGCCGGCAAGTTCGGAGGCGACTTCCTGGTGTATCCTGGTGAGTTAGGTCGGCTGATGCCCTGTGGTCAAACCGCACAACCCAGCAGTGGTCTGCAGTTCTTTTCTTTTTGCCTGTTTTTCTCGGGCTCTGAAACCCTTGGAGGGACAGGAAATACTTGGGCTGGGTTATGTGCAGGGCAGTTGAGTGATGTGGAAAGGAGCCCTGGTTGCACAGTGGTTGACATGCTCAGCCGCTGACTGGAAGGCTGGTGGTTCGAACCCACCAGCCACTCCACATGAGAAAGATGTGGCAGTCTACATTACTAAAGATGACAGCCTTGGAAACCTTCTGGGACAGTGCCACTCTGTCCTGTAGGGGTGCTGTGAGTTGGAATCGGGTCCACGGCAGTGGGTTTTAGTAATCTTCAGTAAACATTTCTTTTGATCAAAAAGTTTCACTTGGGGATGCACTCCTTGGAGAGATCGATCATGGGAGAATAGAAGGGCTGTGTGTGCACAGGGAGACAGCTGGGGGTGCAGGAGTGCATGGAGGGATGGACACAGGGAAGAGGTAACTACGGGCAGGAAGTGGGAGGGGAGCTGTTGCATTGTGGGAGATTACAGTCAATGTCATGAGACAAAGTGTATGAGAACTGCTGGGTGGAAAGTGAATTTGCCCTGTAAACTTCCACTCAAATCACAATTAAAAAAAAAAAAGTTCACTTGGAAATACTTGGAGTCACTGGGTGGTGTAAAAGGTTAATGTGTTTGGCTGCCAGCTGAAAGGCTGGAGGCTTAAGTCCACCCCAAAGCCCCTAGGAAGAAAGACCTGGCAGCCTGCTGCCAGAAGGTCACAGCCCGGAAAACCCTGTGGAGGGCAGTCTGCTGTGACCCCCATGAGGTCACCATGACAACCACATTGGGCCCCTTCATGGGGTTTCTTTTGGTGCATCTTGTCTTCGGTAATATGAACCACATACAGCGTGTAATCTGCCGATGTTGATTTTAGATATTCACTCTCAGGTGTTTGTGTGTGATGATTCCAACCCCCAAAGACAAATAAGTTCTGATTTATAAAGATATCGATAATAAGCAGCAGTTATAATGAGAGGTGTAAGAAAAAAAAGTATCTGACTTACATCAGAACATCCTTACAGTGTAGTGACTGAAACGGAATCCTGTCGTAAGTTGGGGACTACCTGTATTGTAAAATCCAGATTCCGACTCAGAGCGACCCCTATTGGGTTTGCAAGGCTGTAAATAATCTTCACAGAAGTAGATTGCCTCATCTTCCTCCCTCAGAGCAGCTGGTGGATTTGAACCACCAACCCTCTGATTAGCAGCCAAATGCCTTACCCACTACGCTATCCGAGCTCCTTTCTGTATTTTAAGGATTCCTCCATGTATTGAATAACTGAAACGTTAAGGGCGTCTGCAGAAAATTGCCTTCTTGTTGCTCTAAGAATGTGGCGAGATCGAGCCACCTGAGAAGCAGCAGTCAGGTGGCAGGTGTTCTTGGGGCATGTCCGCTGACAGGTCAGGCTGAACAACAGGCAGTTCTGAAATGTACACTAAGTGGCTGACTTAGGAGTGAGAACGGGTGACTCACTCCACAGCTAAAACCCCAAACCCACTGCCGTTGTGCCCTCTCCAACTCAGCGCCCTTGAGGACAGGGTAGAGCTGCCCCATAGCATTGCCAAGGCTGTAAGTCATTCAGAAGCAGACTGCCACATCTTTCTCCCGCAGAGCAGCTGGTGGGTTTGATCCACTGACCTTTGCGTTAGCAGCCGCACGCCTAACCACCGCGCCAGCAGAGCCCCTGTACTCTTAGCGGTGGTGTTACGTTGGCTCCTAGGGGCAGACCATCAGTTGAACCGGTGTGCAGTTTGGTCGTTTCCGTTCCCTTGCGCTCACCAATGACGGGGTGAACGTTTCACAGAGACACTTTTGTGGCGATGCTAAGAAGGTTCCCAGGGGGCACGGGCAGTTCAGTGCTGGACGACCAGCTGCAACGCTGGTAGTTTGCACTCGGCCAGCAGGGCCTCGGGAGCCGGGCCTGGGGTGTGCCCCCGAAAGCTCCCAGCCGTGAAACGCCTGTGGAGCCGTTCGGTCTGCACACGTGGGCTCGGGCGAGCCGGAGGCGGCTGACGGTAAAAACAGCAGCCACCACCTGCTCGTCGGACAGAATTGCCCAGGAAGTCCCTGGGTCCGAGGAAATCGGTTGGGCTTTTATTTAATTTGAACTTTTTCTTGTGATTTGGGTGGAAGTTTACAGAGCAGTCTCCATTCCGCGACTTGCCCACGTTTCGTCTCGTGACACTGAGCGCGAGCCCCACCACCTAACGGCTCTCTTCCCGCTTCCTCCCTGTGGTTACCGTTTCTGTTCGTCCTTCCTTCCTGTCCCTTCCTGCCTTCTGAGCTTTACTCAGATGCTGCCCTTCGGATCTCCTGTGGGTGGCTGGTCTGAGTGCATAGTCTCGTGTTACTGTTCACCTCACAGCCCCGTGGTTTGCCTGGAAGTAGAGCCACAGGGGTGAGTTCAATTCCAGGCTTGAAGAGTAACCAAGGGAGGCAGTCCTGGAGTCTCTACCACACCAGGGAGCCTGGTGTTTCTTTTTTTCATTAAATTTTTGTGATCTGGGTGAAAGTTTACAGAGCAAATTGATTTTCCACACAGCAGTTCACATACACTTGTCTCATGATATTGACTGCAACTTCCCACAATGCAACAGCTCCCCTCCCACTTCCTCCCCATAGTTACGTCCTCCCTGTGTCCTTCCCTCCCGTGCACTCCTGCCCCCTGAGCTGTCTGCCTGTGCATGAACAGCCCTCCTATTCTCCCACAATTCATCTCTCCAAGGAGTCTGTCTACCTAGTGCAAATGTTCAGCTCATATGCCTGTCTTCTGTTTTGCTGGAAGCCACAGGAGTGGGTGTAATTCCAGATTTGAAGGGCAGCTGGGGGCCATAGTCTCAGGGGTTCCATCAGGCTGTATCAGACCAGACCAGCAAACTTGGTCCCCCCCCCCCCCTTTTATTTATTTGTTTATTTTGAGTTTTGCCCCACACATTCTCCCTCTCTGTCCAGGATGTCCTACATAGATCCCCTTCCGAGTGGTTGACAGTGGTAGCCGGGCACCATCTAGTTCTTCTGGTCTCATGGTTGTGTAGGCTGCGGATCTCATGGTGTACCAGTTGTTTGGACTAATTGTTTCCATGTGTCTTTGGTTTTCTTCTCTCTCTTTGCTCTGGACAAGGGCAGACCTATTGTTGCATCTAGATGGCTGCTTGCAAGCCTTTAAGATCACAGTCGTAACTGGCCAAAGTGGCTGTTTTTGTGTAGTAAGTTATGCCATTTGAGTTTGATGTCCCCTGCGACCATGGTCCTGAGTCTGCAGGTCCAACTACTCACTCCCTCAGGGTAGCAGGCTGTGCCCCAAATCACCACAGCCTTGTCCTTCGTCAGCTCTGCTGTGAACCTGGACACTGTTACACCACGTACGAATACGCTTGTACAGACGCTGTCTGCCAGCCCTGTACATGGTCCTGGGTGTGCTCCCCGCTGCGTAGATGTACCTGGTTGTTCGGCCTGTCCACCCATCTGTCCACACTTATCTGTCTACATCAGTGCTTGCCATCGCTGACAGTGCAACACTATGTGCAAAAGGGTTCCTCTTTGCTGTCTACCTCCCATGTACCTCTCTCTGTCTGCCTCTTCCTCAGTGCCAGAGCCTGGTGTCTCTTACGACTGTGAGTTTTGTTCCACATTTTTTCCCCGCTCTGCCCAGGACCTCCTGTTGTGGCCCCTTTCAGAGCAGTCAGCTGTGGTAGCCGGGCGCCATAGTCTTCTGGTCTCAGAATCGTGGAAGCTGGGGTTCACCTTTGGACTAATTGTTTCCATGCGTCTTTGCTTTTCTTCACTCTTCTTTGGTCCAGACGGGGAGACACCAGGAGTGCGGGGTCTTGGGCACGTCTCACAGTGGTTGCCAGAACGCCTGGCTGGCTGCTCCCGGCCCCCACGGCAGTGTCCTCTAGTCCCTTGCAACTGGAAACTGCGATGGTGAAGTCCTTTCTGGGCCCTTTGGTTGCTAGTGTGTCTCTCTCCCTCACCCAGGTGACCCGCTACGTTTCCACGCCCACTACATCGCTCAGTGCTGGGCTGCTGCGGACCCAATCCCACTGCAGGACCTGGTTTCTGCCGGCCGCCTGGGAACCAGCGTCAGAAAGACGCTGCTCCTGTGCTCCCCGCAGCCCGACGGTAAGGTGGCGTACACCTCCTTGCAGTGGGCCAGCCTGCAGTGAAGCCAGGCGCCCAGGATGACGGTGCGCCCGTGTCCGTGGGCCGGGCCTCTCCAGCAGCTCCGAGCCCGGCTCTGCCTGAGCGGCTACGGCACCCTCCTACCTCGCCCCACCGTCAGTTTCCGGTACCAGGTTTTTAAACACTACATCTTCCTTATACCTCTCCCTGGTTCAAAGCACCTTTCAGCTGTGCTGTTTTTGTAGTTAACTGTTTCTGACCGTCTGTCTCCACCGTGAGCTGCCTGCGTGCGAGGACAGGCTTTACGTCATCTGTTTTTGGCCAAACTCTCAGGAAGTCTCAGTAAAGTTGTGGGAAAAACATCAAGTGTGATTTGAATCCTTGTGAACTCTGGGAGTGTGGGTATTTTCATCCACTTATGCAGAGGAGCTCTGGTGGCGCAGTAGTGAAGGCATTTGGCTGGTCACCAAAAGGTCAGTGGTTCGAACCCACCAGCCGCTCCATGGGAAAAAGATAAAGCAGTCTGCTTCTGTGAGATGGACAGCCGTGGAGAGCCTGTGGGGGTCACTGAGTCAGAGTCGACTCGACAGCGGTGAGTTTGGCCTTTTGGTTTAAACAGAGGGAGGAGGGCGGTGGGGGGTTCAGTGGCAGAATCGTCGCCCTCCGTGGGGGAGACCCAGGTTCTGTTCGGGCCACCACCCGTCTGTGCACAGAGGCTTGTGTGTTGCTCTGAAGCGGAACAGGTCTCAGCAGAGCCTCCAGATGAAGAGACTAGGAAGACAGACCTGGCAGTTGACTTCCTGAAAATTCTCCGGATCACAAGGGTCCAATTGCACTGCACCCGGGGTAGCCACGAGTGACGGGTGAGCAACAACAGCAACGCACGGATGAGGAGGGTGGAGGAGAGGCAATGACCAGCCCGAGGTCACGCGGCTGGGGTGCAGCAGAGCTGGGCCTTCACGCCTGCTCTCTGTGACCCGCGTCTGAGCTCCTCCCGCTGCAGGAAGCCTAAAGATTTTTGCCGAACGTCCCGACTCGTCCGAGAACATAAGTAGGAGCGCAGCCTGCGAGCTGTGAGTGCTGCAGGGACGGGGTGTGGCGTGGGCAGGGCCCTCAGGAGGGCCGCCTGGGGCTGCGGGGCCGCCGAGGGGGCTCTTTTTCTCGGCTCGAGGATTGTTTGTTCGGGTGATCAGTCACTGTGTTTGGTATGATACGTTTATATCTTAGACTTCGGTATGGGTCTGTTCGGCTAGTAAGGAGCCCTGGCGGTGCAGTGGGTAAGTGCTCAGCAGCTAACTGAAAGGTTCACAGTTGGAATCCACCGGAGAAAAAGGCCTCTCGGTCTGCTCCCATAAAGAGTGCAGCCTAGCGAAGCCATGAGGCTGTCCCTTGTCACCTGGACCTGCTCTGAGTGGAGAGTCACCTAAAAGCAGCCGTCCCTGCATTTTACAGATGTATACAATAGACTGAAAAACCCAGCTCACTGCCATCCAGTCAGTTCCAACCCATAGTGACCCCTGTTGGGTTTCCAAGGTGGTAAATCTTTACGGAAGTAGGTTGCCTTATCTTCCTTCTTCCGAGGAGTGGCTGGTGGGTTAGAACCACCAACCTTCTGGTTAGCAGTCAAATGCCTCAGGCACTGCACCACCAGAGCTCCTTGTGTCTACAACACATCTATAAAATGAAAACAGGCCTTTCTGCCTAGGACATGCCAGAGTCTCACCATCCCCGTCACCAGTGGTCCTGGTACCTAAACTGCTTCCCTTTGATTGGTTGGTGGAGACTGCAGTGGCGTATTACATCATCTGATAGAGAACTCTGGCGGGTCAGGTCGCATCTAGGTCCGCACTTGCTTCCAGTGGCGGCAGCCCGTCTCCAGGGTCCCGATCCGTGCGACATCAGAGCAGCTGGTAGCGTCCCCTCTCCCTTGCCCTGCTCAGGCCTGCAGGAAGAGATCCAGTGGGAAAAGGTGTCATTCTTTGTGATCAGCAGGTGCATTCAGGCCACAACAGAGAACCTGAGTTAGAACAGGATTCTGAACCTCACCATGCACCACACTCATAAAGTCTTACTGTGATAAAACATATAACAAAGCATTTGCCATCTGTAGCATTTTTAAGTGTGAAGCAAGGATGGGGAGACTTGGCGTCACGTACTGTGGATGTGTTGTCAGGAGGGACCAGTCCCTGGAGAAGGACGTGAGTAAAGAAGACGGTCGGGGAGGAAGTGGAAGACCCTCAAGGAGACAGACTGACACATGGCTGCACGATGGGCTTGTTCTGTTGTTCGTGGGGTCACAATGAGTCAAAGCCGACTCCAGGGCACCTAAGAGCAACACAATTCAGGGCCATTCATTACATTCACTGTCGTGTGCAGCCAGCCCCACTAGCCATTTCCAGATGCTTTCCATCACCCCATACAGAAACTCGGTGTCCCTTCAGCAGTGTCCGCCCTTCCTCCCCCTCCAGCCTCTGGTAACCAGTGGTCTCCTTGGGTCTCAGGGCATTTGCCTATGGTGAAGATGTCACAGAAGTGGGATTGTCACACCTGCATGTCTGAGTGATTTCATTCAGCATGACGTGTTCAGCGTTCATCCAGGGACAGTCAGAACTTCGTTTGTCTCAGGCTGAATCACACTGCTGTATGTATGCACGTGCCGTGTTTTGTTGGCCCATTCATCTGTTGATGAACACTTGAGTTGTCACGCCTTGAAACAGATTTTTAAATGGTTCCTAAGTGCTCAGCTGCTTACCGGAGGGTGGGCGGTTTGAGCTCACCAGCCACTCCATGGGAGAAAGATGGGGTGATCCGTAAGGATGACAGCCTTGGAAACCCCATGGGCCAGTTCCACTCTGTCCCCTAGGGGCGCTCTGAGTCAGAATCAACTCAGTAGCAGTAGGTTTGATTTGGGCTTCGCTTCCGTGAACATCACAGCCTTGGAAACCCAATGGGGCAGTTCCATTCTGTCCCCTAGGGATGCTATGAGTTGGAATTGACCTGACTGGCAGTGGGTTTTTGGTTTTTACTTTCCTGAAAGGTTCCTACACCCCTTGCCAAGGAGTTGTTTCTGACTCAGTAACCCAACAGGACAGAGTAGAATTGCCTTAGGGTTTCCAAGGCTGTAAGTCTTATGGAAGCAAACTGGTACATCTTTCTGTTGTGGAGCAGCTGGTGGGTTCCAACCACTGACCTTATAGTTAGCAGCAAAGTGCTTAATGACTATGTCACCAGGGCTTCCTGATTGGTCCCTGGGTGGTATAAATGGTGTGCATTCAACTGTCAACCAAAAGCCTTGCCGTTTGAACCATCCACTGGCTGTGGAAGAAAGGTCTAGCTTTGTGTTTCTGTAAAGATTACAGCTAAGAAAACCCTGTGCGACGTTTTACTCTGGAACACGTGGGTCTCTGTAAGTCAAGCGACTCCACAACAGTCTGGGGGTTTTTTTTGGTGTGGGGGGGTTGGGAGGTGTCTTGTGTGCTGAGGTGAATTTGCAGTCAAGGAGGAAGCTGCTACTGTGGTCCCAGAAGGAAAGGATGAGACCTAAACTGGGGCCTGGCTGAGGGGAGAGAAACCAGGAGGAATAAGACAAAAAGGACAAGATTTGAGTACCGATGGACCTTGGCCAGAGGGTGAGAGGTGGGGGTGGAAAGTGAGGATGTCATGGAAGTGTCGCTCCTGAATTACTGGACAGATGATGAGATTAGCCCTTGGCTAGAGAGTCCAGTGAGAGGGACACTCTTTAGACACAGACCAGGAGCTATAGGTGTGGGATACGGTGAGTTAGAAGGCTAGTGGGCACTGAGATTGTGGTTTGGAAGACTGGATTAGAGACGATCTATGGACAGTGCATGAAGACCATGCCCTGGTTCTTCACTCATTCATTTAAGTATTGAGGGCCAACAATGGGCCATCCTGTAGAAGACCATTTCCCTGTGCCGGTCAATAATTATTTGTTGCTTAACTGAATCAGTGAGGTCACGTTGAGGGAAGACCGAAGAAGAATTGATGCATTTGAATTGTGGTGGGGAAGAATACTGAAGATGCCATGGACTCCCAGGAGAATGAACCAGTTGTCTTACAAGAAGTACAGCTGGGATGCTTCTTAGGATCAAGAATGGCCAGATCTTGTCTGTCATACTTTGGTCACGTTATTAGAAGAGACCAGTCCCTGAAGAAGGCTATCATCCTTGGTCAAGTAGAGTGAAAAGAGGAATGAGAAAGAGGGGTGAAAGAGGGGAACGAGATGGATTGGCACAGTGGCTGCCAGGATGGGCTCAAGCGTGGCAGGGATTGTGATGGCTCAGGACCCAGTGTTTCGCTCTGTTGTACGTGGGCTTGGGTTGCTGTCAGTTGGAACTGACTTGACTGCACCTGACAACACACTGAGGGCTAACACCTTCTAGAGTAGCAGGAAGACACAGGGTGAGGAATGAGTTCAGGTATGGCAGAACTTCCACCAAGATTTGCTTCTCCTCATCTACAGAAAGCAAGGATGATGGCTGAACATGGTGCACGTGTTCCAATGTCACTGAATTGCACATGTGAAGATTGTTGAAATGGCAAAGCAAAGGTTACGTATATAAACTCAAACTAACTGCCACTGAGTCAATTCCAACTCAATGCGACCCCTATTGGGTTTCCGAGACTGTAAAGATGGGAAGTGCCTACCCCATCTTTCTTCTGTGGAGCAGCTGGTGGGTTTGAACCACCGACTTTCTGGTTAGCAGCCAAATGCCTTAGCTACTACATCACCAGAGCTGCTTACAATAGTAATTAAAAGAAAAAAAAAAAAAAAAAAAGCAAGAATGGAACGTCAGGGTGGAAAGGGGCTGTGTGTACTTGGGCAAATCACAGAAGGGAGATTTCAATGAATTTTCACCTTGTGCATCCTCTCCAGGGTCAGATTTGTAGCCAGGGGTCAAAAGGGCTGACTTTTGGGTAGGCTTCAGGTTGATGTTATTGTGGGTACGACGATACGTTTATTCAAGGACCCAATGAAACATCTGACGTAGAAGGAGCTTTGCGTTTTTGAACCCCCACCTTTCTCGGGGCCATTTCCCAGAAAAACCAAACCTGAGACGGGAATTAGGTGTGGAGATAATTACTTCAACGTTTAGACCACGACTCAGAGGCAGGGTTAGCACCCTGACCTCTGGAACTCTAGGCTTGTTTGCATAATTTTTTTTTTTTAATTGTGATTTGGGTGAAAATTTACACAGCAAATTCACTTTCCATACATCAGTTCACATACACTTTGTCTCATGACATCGACCACAATTCACCACAATTTCTTTGCATAACTTGTTAGGCAATCCCCGTACCCAATTCTCGATCCTCCGCGTTCCCACCCTCCACCAGGAAGACTGTCTTTTTCTGGCCTCTCTAGCCCAGCCTCTCGTCTCGACTACTCTTCCGCGCGCCAACGCCTCTTCTGATTGGCGCTGGGGTGCGCTGTGCGTGTTGACGTCACGCGGCAGCGGCGTTTATATAAGACCGCATCTGGGGCGCGTGCGCTCTTTTTCTGTCACCGGAGTGTAGCTGTAGGTGAGTTCTCGTTACATGCGTTGTCGCCTGGGTTTGCGTTGTTAAAGTTACGGTTTCCGAACTTGAATCAGTATGCTACAGAAGATGGGGTCGAGGAGAGGGTGGTTAGATGGGCTTGCGGCACGGTTGCGTGTGGGGGGATGAAGCCGACTCCAAACGTTGCCGCGCTGTTCTCGCGAGGATTTTTTCGGGCGACACCGGGCTCTGGAACCTCACGGGTGCGCAGTGGTGGGACTGCGCAGTGGTCGCCCGGCCGTCTCACGGCCTGGTTTCTTGCGCAGGCGCATACGGATAAGCGGAGCCAGTATGCCGGTGGCCCGGAGCTGGGTTTGCCGGAAAACCTACGTGACCCCGCGGAGACCGTTTGAGAAGTCTCGTCTCGACCAGGAGCTGAAGCTGATTGGTGAGTGGTAGGGGGCACGGTTTCGGCGCCTGGAATTGCGACAGAGCTAGCACGTGGGTGCGTCCGCCCATGTGGTCACTGTCTCCCGTTCTCGAGTCGGTACCGATCCTTCGTTAGCGTCTCTGAATCCCGAAGCCGTCAAGCTCCAGTTTTTGTGCTAGTTTGTGGGTCTGAAACGGTTCTCCCGTCCACCCCTCACCTCCTTCCCATCTGCAGGCGAATATGGGCTCCGCAACAAACGTGAGGTCTGGAGGGTCAAGTTCACTCTGGCCAAGATCCGCAAGGCTGCCCGGGAACTGCTGACGCTGGATGAGAAGGACCCCCGGCGTCTGTTCGAAGGTGCGTGATAGCCGGCTGGAAGGAGCAGGGGTGGGCGGCTGCTGGGGTTGCCTTTAGGCCTCTCTTGTAACGCCGCCGGTGCGGCACGGAGCAGGTGGGGCCGGCATTGCAAGCTCGGCGTTTACTGGGGCTGGTGGAGTAGGAAAGGGGGCTCGGGGTCCGAATCCCAGCGCCTTCTCGTAGGTGTGTGTTCAGGCCAACGTCTGACACCTGCTTCCAGCGTATATGATGGAGCCAAAATGTTTTCACGTAGCCTGTGTTCTAGTGTCGGGATAGACAGAGGGTACTTAGTGTAATGTCTGATGGGGAAAAAACCAGGAAGACCAGGAGGTGCGTAAGGTGACATCTGAGACCTGCACAGGAAAGGAAGGCCCAATGCACCTGGATGTCACATGGAAGAATGTTTCACCGATGACGTTGGGCAGGGGCGGATCATACAGGGCCTTAGACTCCTACTTACAGGCTTTAGATTTTTACTCTGGAGATGGGAGTTTGGGAAACGAGATGGAGGAAAGCTTCCCAGAGTAGAAGACTGACAGGATGTAACTTGTGAGTAGCACCGGTGGGCTCAGAAGATGGCAGTGTTACAATGGCTGGTGTTCTTTAAGGGCTGATGTGAGGCTTTTCTGCACGTTAACGTGCACAGTGTTGAAAGGGGTGCCTGCCAGTCCTGGCATTGTGTTGATGAGGGCGTGGTGGTCAGGAGGCCACTGGCTGAGTGGGACTAGCGGGCAGGCAGCCTGGCTTCAGGGTTAGGTGAACTCCAGTGGTGGGGCATCAGTTACAGGAACTTAGGAGCTCCTGCTTGGGAAATAAGAGTGTTGTGATTTTATTATTATTTTTTTACTGTGATTTGGGTGAAAGTTTACAGAGCAAAATTCACTTTCCATATAGCAGTTCACACACGTTGTCTCATGACAAATTGACTACAATTTACCCCCATGCAACAGCTCTCCTCCCACTTCCTCCCCATAGTTACCTCTTTCCTGTGTCCATCCCTCCATGCCCTCCTGCCCCCTGAGCGGTCTCCCTGTGCGTAAACAGCCCTTTTTTCTCCTGTGATGATTGTCTCCAAGGAGTGTATCTTACTCTGGTATGTGTTTAAGAATGTTGTGATTTTTAATTACAGAAACAATGGTAAATGTTTAAACATAAAATAGCATGGTTTCCTAGTTTGACGTGTGTTGGCCGTTGTATCCTGGGTGGGGGCAGTAGTACCCATTTGATGTCCAAAAAGCCAAAACCTAGCTCATTCCCATCGAGTGGATTCTGACTCATAGTGACCCCCTTTGGGTTTCTGAGGCTGATGAGTTTGAACTGCCAGCCTTCTGGTTAGCAGTCAAATGCCTTGGGCACTACACCGCCAGAACAGCTTAAATCTTTATGGAAGGAGATTGCCCCATCTTATTGTGTGGAGTGGCTGGTGGGTTTGAACCACCAATCTCCTGATTAGCAGTCAGATACCTTAGGCACTGAACCACCAGAGCTGCTTCATTTGATGTCATTAAGTGTGAAATCTGGCCATCAGTGGTACCCTATGTACCTAAAATTGACCATCTCTCAAATTAGCTTGACCGCATGTACACAATCTTCATTTATGACACAAAGCAGGGAGGACTGGGACTTGAGGCCTGGCTTCCTTAGGCAAGTCTCATGCTTTCCAAATGCATTTCACAGTGTGGTTTTCCTGAACGTTGAGGTATTTAGGGAGGACCCGTCTATACCTGAGGCTTCAGTGGGAGGCGTGAGAGGAGCCCTCTGGAGTAGAGGCTGAGAAAGGCCAAGTGCTTGTTGGAGCAGCGGAGGTGTGTCGTGTTTGAGCCCATCCCAGGCTTGTCGAGCTTTCTGCCGCTTTCGTATGTTGTAGATCCCCTTGGACAGTCCTTTGAAAGCTCTGAACCGCACTCCCCTCCTGCAGGCATTGCTACTGGCTGGCTGCGTCAGGGGTCCGGTGGACAGAGGGACTCTGCTAGCTCTGGCTTCGAGGAGCTTTATGAGCTGGAACTGGTTATGAGGAAGCTTGTTTGGACGCGTAGATGACAGTCACGGGAGAAAGTAATGAAAGAAGCTGCAGGGGGGAGGCACTGAGTGTCTGAGGCCTGTGGGTTTTCAGGGCAGAGGTGGAACTTGGCCAGGGGAAGCTCCTCAGGTGTCAACTCTGGTTGAAGCCGGTTAGCCGGGGGCCAGCGGGGGGCAGGGGCACCACAGCCCTGCCTCGTGTGCTGCTCGTCTTTTTTCCAAACCATCACCTTGACTTTGCTCATTGGTCCAGCCAGCCCTGTTGCTGACCCACTCTGTCCTGTAAAACCGTGACATTCAACAAGCAGGTTTCTGGAGTCTCCTCTCTTTGAAGCCTTTAATCCATTTATCAGCAGCACCATCTGACAGCTGTTCTCAGATTTCTCTGTTGTCGATTTTAAAAGGCTGGGGACTGATCCCACCTTCATATTGCAGAGAAGTGCCATGCTCTTAGGTCTGTTAGCTCGCAGGGCTTTTCTGACTCCGGTCCTTGAGGTCCTAACCACAATGCTTTGGTGGTGGGTGCTGGGATCCGTTCCCACCTAGCAAGTCCATGTGTAACCGAAACAAACACTGCCTGGTCCTGTGCCGTCCTCTATCATTCCCATGTTTGAGGCCACTGTTGTCAATCTGTCAATCCACTGCTCTTTCGCTGATCCTCTACCGAGCATGGTGTGACACCTCCAGGGGCTGGCCCCTTCTGACATCCAGAGTGTGGGAGACCAAGTCTCGCATCCTCGCTTCTTAGCATTCTGGGGGTACTTCCAAAAGGGACCTGCTCGTTGTCTGAGCAATGATAGTGGTTTAATAGTGGCCAGTGTGAGCCTGGAGCCGGTCAGACCCAAGCTGGTGTGCTTCCCGTCCCCCTCGCAGGCAACGCGCTGCTGCGGCGACTGGTCCGTATCGGGGTGCTGGACGAGGGCAAGATGAAGCTGGATTACATCCTGGGCCTGAAGATTGAGGATTTCCTGGAGCGGCGCCTGCAGACGCAGGTCTTCAAGCTGGGCTTGGCCAAGTCCATCCACCACGCCCGCGTGCTCATCCGGCAGCGCCACATCAGGTACGGGCGCTGGGGGGCTCCCGGCGCCCCACGTCCCCCCTCCCTGTGCTGCCGCCCTCACGGCCTGCTGTCCTGTCTCCTGTGCAGCCCTAGGAGGTGGAGGGCGTGAGCCCCCCACCAAGCAGCTCACGGAGCTGGGGGCAGCCTCATGTCCCCCTAGCGCAGCGCAAGGGTCACTGCGGCTCAAGCCGTACACCTTGCGAAGGTTTCTGCGTGGCATGCGGGCAGCTGGACAGGTAACAGCTCTTGGTGTCCCCAGTTAAGGGAGAAGCCGCTGAGCCCCGCCTGGCTTGGGCAGGTTCATCTGCCCGTTGGCTGTGCCTGCGAAGTCTGTTGTAGACTCCGGTCACCTTAGTGAAACCACCAGGGACCCTGGAGGAGCCCAGGGCGCTGAAAGGACAATTGGCAGATGGGCCTTTTCTGGGACCCCTTGGCTCCTGTAAGATCTTACCATTGGGGGAAGCTTACTGTACATGGTAACGTAAGAGGGTGGAATGCCTGTGTGGCAGTGCGACTAGCACCGACCCTACCCACTCACTGGAAGAAGAGGAGTGGTGCCTTGTCTTGTGATGAGGACCCCCCAGTCCCCTTCATCTGCCGCCCTGCTCCCTCCAGGGTCCGCAAGCAGGTGGTCAATATCCCGTCCTTCATCGTGCGCCTGGACTCCCAGAAGCACATCGACTTCTCCCTCCGCTCTCCCTACGGAGGAGGCCGCCCGGGCCGCGTGAAGAGGAAGAATGCCAAGAAGGGCCAGGGTGGGGCTGGGGCCGGGGAGGACGAGGAGGAGGATTAAGCCCACCCTCCCCTCCTGGGTCAGGAGCCTTGTCTAGTTTTCTAACCACAGAATAAAAGCAGATCAACACTTTGGAATTGGTGTTTATTGATGCGTGTGTTCCTCTCCCTGAAGAGGGGCTCCTGTGGCCCCAGGCTCGCCCGTCCTGGACCGGGAGTCTTGCGTAGTAGGAGCAGTCGGGACACTGCGTCACTGGAGGGGGAGGCTCACCAGCGTTGTCAACAGCAACAGCTCCGTGAGTCAGCCGCGTGCTTGCGACAGTCATTTCCAGGCAGACTGAGTGTCAGGGCATCCCCAGCCCGTCCACCTTCTTACCCGAGCCCCTGGGGCAAGTCAGGTGAGAACTGATAGTGTGGAGATGTGGATGGGGGATCTCACAAGCCCCTGTTGCTGGCAAAAGTGAACTGTCGGTGGTGGTCTTCAGGCAGTAAGCATTTGAGAAAATTCTAGACAGATTTGTTAGCTGGTTTGTAGGTGTGGTGTTGGGGACAGTCCTGGGTTTGTCTCACGTATGGGGGCTTGGTGAGGTAGAAATGGAGACGGTCTTGGATAGATGACGTGAGGAACATTGTGTCCCCTGCCCCTCCCTCCCACTGCTGTGGTTTCTGGAAAAACTCAGGGTCATGAGGACAGGCAGACTTCTCTTTTCTCAGCCTTGTTGAGAAACTACATCCTGCAGTACGTGGAGGGACTTTGAAATTGAGCAACTGATTGAACGGTCTGAGTGTGGGCCGGTAACTCAGCCAAAACCCAGACCCACCGTTGTTGGGTGGAATCCAACTCACAGTGACCCTGGAGGACCTAGGGGAAGGGTCCCATGGTGTTCCAAAGCTGTCGCTCTTGGTGGGACCAGATGGCCTCATCTTCCTGCGGAGACCTGGTGCTGAGTTGAAACCACTGCCCTTTAGTTGGCAGCCCCGCGCTTTAACCGCTGCCCCTGCAGAGCGTGGGCTGAGACTGAAGGATGGCGATACAGCAGTTATTGGGGGCTTACACCTGGGTGGTCACTGGGCAGGCCCCTAAGAGGGAGCCAAGGATTGTCATAACTGGTGAACAAAGGCTTACTGGGCATCAGAGGCACAGGCTGCCCCGTAGGTGTTTCATGAGGGTGATGGCAAGCAGAAGTGAGTTAGCAGAAAGGGTGTGGTTGGGTGTGGCCTCTTCACAGTCTGTGTCCTTGCAGTCCAGCCCTTGACGCTGGTTCTTAAAATCCACCCCACCTCCACACAACCTGCAGGGTGCCTCGGGGCCCTGAGGGGCGTAGGTAGAACTGGCTGGAGGCACAAGCCATGGGGGCAATGGGGGCAAACAGCCACACCAAGGGAGGCACCCAGACCCCGCAAAACTCGGGCAGCCAGAGAGGAAGGAGGGCAGCTGGCAGCCACAGTTACCAGTCATCAGGTGTGTTCAGGGCCTCTTACCTGTTTCAAGATTCATTACATCTAATATAAAAAAAAAGCCTCACAACTGGACCAATAAGCAGCATCATGATAAATGGAGAAAAGATTGAGGTCAAAAGACTTCACATTGCTTGGTTCTACAGTTGACGCCAATGGAAGCAGCAGTCAGGACATGAGATGACGTGTAGCATTGGGCTAGTTGGCTGCAAAGGAACTCTTTCATGTGCTGAGGAGCAGGGATGTCTCCTTGAGGACTAAGGGGTGCTGACACAAACCATGGTATTTTCAATCGCCTCACGCATGTGAGAGCTGGACAGTGAATAAGGAAGACTGAAGAAGAGTTGATCCTTTAGAGTTGTGCGGCTGGCGAAGAGTGCTGAAGGTACCAGGGACTGCCAAAAGAACTACCATCTGCCCTGGAGGAAGTGCACCTGAATGCTCCTTGGAAGCGAGAATGGCCAGACTTGGTCTCACCTACTTTGGTCATGTTGTCAGAAGGGACCATTCCCTGGAGAAGGATGTCGTGCTTGGTAGGGTGGAGGGTCGACAAAAGGGGAAGGCCTTCAACGAGGTGGATTGACACGGTGGCTGCAATGATAGGCTCAAGTAGAGCAAAGATCATGGAGCTGGTGTGGGACCGGGCAGTGTTCGTTCTGCTGTGCACGGGGTCGCCATGCGTTGGATACGACTCAACGGCACCTAACAACAGTTCAGTGATGTCCCGGTGGTCCTTAGGTGCTGCTGAGTTGGCTTCGACTGGGCAACCCTCCGCACAACGAGGCCACGCCGCCCGGCCCTGCACATCCTCACAGCGTGCTGCGCCTGAGCCCACCGTTGCGGCCACCGGTCGGTCCATCTCATTCAGGGTCTTCCTGTTTTTTGCTGACCTTCTACCAAGCATGGTACCTTCCTCCAGGGCCTGGCTCTTTCTGAAAATACGACTAAATTATGATAGCGAAGTGAGGCTGCTCTCACTTCTAAGGAGCCTTCCAGCTGTACTTCCAAGACATCTGGCAGTCCATGGTATTTTCAGTATTCTTTGCCAACACCACCATTGGAAGGTGTCGATTCTTAGTTCTTATTCACTGTCCAGGTTTCGCATGCATGTTAGGTGACTGAAAATACCATGGCTTGGGTCAGACTTGCTCTAGTTTTCAAAGTGACACTTTTGCTCTTTAACGCTTTAAAGAGGGCCTATGCACCAGATTAGCCCAGTGCGTTATGTTGTCCGATTTCTTCGGTGCTGCTTCCGTGGGCGTTGGTTGTGGATCCAGGTGAAATAAAGTCCTCGGCAACTTCCACCTTTTGTCCGTTAATCTTGCTATTGCTTGTTGGTCCAGTTGTGGGGGTTTTTGTTGATGTTGAGGTGTAATCCGTGCTGAAGGCCATAGTCGATCTTCATCAAAGTCTTGCACATACGTACAACACTGAGTCTTCACCGCAGGACACGGCGTGCCGTGAGCAGCTGTCAGAGCGTCCAGAGCCATCTGGTTCTAAAACTACCGTCCTCCCCCGGGTGGTTTCGGCAGTTAATGGCTGTGAGCTTTGTCTGCTTTGGTTCAGGGTCCGAGCTTCTGTGTGTGCCACGAGCCAAGGGAGTGAACCAGAACAGTTGGAAAGTAATACCAGTGGCAGACACTACATTGGGTCCACCTGGCTTCCACCATAGATTCCCTGATGATCCCTGCAGCATAGGGCAACCCCAGGGTGCAGCGCCCTGTCCAGTCACGTGGGACCAGGGCCACCGGTGGTGGCCACACAGCCATCAAGTGCTGTGAGGAGCGAGGTGTGTTTCTGTGGTGTTGCAGTCCACCAGCGCTTTCGCTCATTGGCAGTGGTGCACAGGAGTCCAGCCCACTATGGGAGAGGGACTGGGAGGGTGATGGGAACCCCTGGGGTTTTACTTGGCTCAGAACAGACAGGTGCATTCCCTAACCCTAACCCCCTGTTTGGGCACCAGCCAACCTAAACCGTCCCAACGGTGGTAAGAACCCTCTCGTGGCCGCACCTGGGAGGCATTGCAATCCTGTCAAAATGCAGGTTTCTGTGAGAGCCCAGGATAAGGCGGTGTGCCCCTCACCTCCTCGTTACATTCCACTAAGTCACAGAGGCAGGAATGTGCCTGTCCCCACATGTTCCCCACGGCTGCCCCGTGGTTCTGGCCAGACTGTAATGTTTGGGAAGGGGGTTTCCCCAGACCAGCAGCTGTTGGGTGGCGGGCTGTGGCAAAGCTGTGAGCCCACTCTGGGAAGATGGTGGCAGCCCCAAGGACAGAAAGTGGGACATAACTGTGGTCCTGGAGAGGTGCTTAGTAGGTACTGGGAGGGATGGGCTTCCGCATCGGTTAGGAGCACGTGCCCTTTGGTGAGGAGCGTCGCCCGTTCTGCGTGGCGGACGAGGAGAGCCGTGCAGGGGGGGGTGACTGTCGAGAGCTCTGTGTAGCAGCTGGTGCGTTCCCACGTTAGGCCTGTCAGTTCCTGCCTCCAGAGGAAGTGATAGTCCACCCTGTGTGGGGGCTAACCCGCGACACCCCAGGAGGTGGCTCTACTTCCGACGCCAGGACCATGCCCCTGGGCACATACCCTTCTGGAGACTGGGGTGGCACGTGTGTTACGGTTGGAGGCGCCCGCTGGGGCTCCTACCCTGGGATGTGGACCTGAAGGCAGCACCTGTGTCCGCCCTGCAGGGAAGCCTCCTTGATCTCCCAGCCGGTCCATCGCTGCCCGTGTTCCCACACGTGTGTGTCCAGGATTGTGGGGCCGATGCCTGGGCCACTGGTGTGAGCACACGGGGCCGTTCTGTACGGCAGCCACCAAATCACTGCGCTTCACTGCATGTCTGCCTCTGCTTCCCAGCCACGCCGGGCCCTGCAGCGTCCGCGGCTCTGGGGGGTCCAGTGGGCGCTTCCCTTCTGGATGCACTGTTCTGACTTGTGGGACAGCATCTGTTTCTTGGTTTCCTGGTGGGGAAAGGGGTGGAGGGGCACCTACATGGAAGGCAGGTCGGCGTCCGCAGTCCGAGGCGTTCCAGGAGGTCACGCCCAGGGTTTTCCTCCTCCACACAACCTTGGCCATCACCATCCTCACTTAACCCACAGGCTACCATCCCTCTGTCTGTCCAAAGGGTTAAGCATGAGTGATGACCATCCACACAGCCCTTAACTTGCCTCCCCCACCCCCTTTTTTTCACTGTGATTTGGGTGAAAGTTGACAGCAAATTCACTTTCCATCCAGCAGCTCACATACACCTTGTCTCATGACATTGACTACAGCTTCCCACAATGCAACAGCTCCCCTCCCTTTTCCTCCCCGCAGTGACCTCTTCCCTGTGTCCTTCCTGCCCCCTGAGCTGTCTCCCTGTGCACACACAGCCCTTCTGTTCTCCCATGATCGATCTCTCCAAGGAGTGTATCTACTTGATGTAAATGTTCAGCTCATACGCCTGCCTTTTGCTTGGCTGGAAGCCGCAGGAGGGGGTTCAGTTCCAGACCTGAAGGGCAGCTGGGGGCCAGAGTCTCGGTGGTTCCACCAGGCTCTGTCATTAACTTGTCCCTTTGACTGCCTTTGCTCTGAGCTAGTTTGAAGCCAGAAGGTATCAGTGGAGGCTCGTATGACCACCGCCGTCCACGGCAGTGGCGTGCGGTAGCTGCAGCCGTCCACGTGCCAGGCGTCTGCCGACAATGGGCCTTCCCGTCTGAGTGACGAGGGCAGCTGTGCCCAGTGGTGTGACAGTCTGCAGCGGGTGGTCATCTCGACCTGTGGCCCGTCTCGTGTGGGACCCAGTGTTTCCACTCGTACAACCAACACTGTCACTTTCTTGAAAGCTTGCTTCTTTGCCTCAGTCCCAAGATGCAACCCTTCTCCTTTGCTTCAAACCATTCAGTAGCGTGGTCTGAGGCACTGCCGAGTGGGGACTAAATCCTCTCCCAGACCCCAAAAGCCTCATGAAGGCCTGCACTTCTTTTGATGTCCTCGAGGTGGAGTAAGCTTGCACCGTGTTAACTGTGCCTTCAGGCAACACCCAGGTCTTACCTGAGTTGATGGCCTCTCACGATTTTACCAACGTTACAGGCCCTTGCACCTTCTGGGGTTCCCGGCCCATTCTGTCCCCTGTAGGAGGGTGATGCGAGCGCCTGGGCGATCGTGTAGCAGAGAGAGATGCTCAGCACCTAGTGTGATCTCATCGGTACAGCAAAACCAGCGGGAGGCAGTGGGGAAAAGAAAACAGGTCTCCAGCCGCCGCACCACGGCAAGTGGTGGGGCTGTGTGGATAGCGCTG
>NW_006922276.1:344863-346784 GCF_000298275.1 Orycteropus afer afer | reverse complement strand
TGCCCTGCGGCCAAGGAGAAGCAGCGAGGAGGAAGCAGGGGTAGTGAGGGGGAGCCATGGGGACTTCCAGGGCTGACTCTCGCTGCCCACGTGGCTGGAGCAGCACAGAGGGGCTGGAGGTGGCAGAGGCGGGCTCCCTCCCTACCGCCCTCTAACTTGCTGCTTGGTTTCCCTGAGGCACGTACTTCACCCCCATTTTTACAAACCTAGCTGTTCACCCCGTTTGTGGAGGCCACTTGTTTTTTGGTTTGTTTTTGTTTTACTGTAATTTGGTTGAAAGCTTACGGAGCAAATTCACTTCCCATACAGCAGTTCCCATACACTTTGTCTTATGACATCGACCGCCATTTCCCACACTGTAGCAGCTCTCTTCCCACTTCCTCCCCATAGTTACCTCTTCCCTGTGTCCACCCCTTCGTGCACTCCTGCCCCCTGAGCTGTCTCCCTGTGCACACACTGCCCTGCTGGTCTCCATGATCACTCTCTCCCAAGGAGTGTATCTACATGATGTAAAGCTTCAGCTCATGTGCCTGTCTTTTGTTTGGCTGGAAGCCACAGGAGTGAGTTCAGTTCTAGACCTGAAGGGCAGCTAGGGGCCAGACTCAGTGTTCCAGCAGGCTCTATTAGACAACCAAACCTGGTCCCTTTTTCTTCTTAAAATGACTTTGAGTTTTGTTCCACACTGTTCTCCCGCTCTGTCCACAATCTCCTCCACAGACCCCCCTCCGAGGGGCTGACGGCTCCTGCAGTGTTCTCATGTGCCCGTTCCCGGATAACTGGGCATCAGTGACCCATGTGGGCGCCTGCCCCTCTCCTAACCTCTTCTGGACTCTTACGAAGGCTCATGCTTTCCCACAGGCATGTGGTGCGCCTTGGTGTTTTCAAGGCATCCCAGTACTCATGCAGCGGTCCACGCACATCTGAGATTTGCTGTGAGTCGGGGCCGACTTGACGGCAAATAACAACAACAACAACAACAAGGTGCATATGGGCCAGACCTCCCCACATGGAAGTCGTTGGCCCCCGAATTCCTCTGATGGATGTTTCTCCCTGATCAGCCATGTCTTTGGTCTCCTGACTGGCCCCCTCCTTGGGGACTAGAGTTTGGATATCGTCTTGGGCTAGTGACATTGAATCCCTTGGCTGGCCACCAATTTTCTGTGCGTGGACCAGTAGCTCTAAATCTGCCTTCAAATACCGAGGGGCCCAAAGGACCGAAGAAGAGCCCGACAGCTCCAGGTTGGTGACACAGGAGTTTATTAAGGGCTTACTTACGAGGTGACAGCCCAGGCAGCTGCTGGGCAGTGTCAAGTCTGGTGGGAGGCAGGGGTTTTGATGACTCAGTACCAGAGCCCCAGAGCTCCAAGCCACCCCAGCAAGTGTTACATAAGAGTGATTTAGCAAGTGGAAGTGAGCTAGCAGCAAGCAGGAGTGTCGCCATATTCAGCATCACAAAAGTCTGGTCCCTAACCCTTCTGTGGCCTCTTCCCTGTTAGGGGCTCTCGACTTTGAGGTCTGTTAGAAGCTCAGCTTCAGAGCAGTGGCCCTCTTCTAGATCCTTTGACACTGTTAGGTTGCCGTTCTCAAACAAACACAGGAAGCCTGCAAAAGGTCCTGTCTTGTAGTTGGCTTTCAGCTGCTTGGGCCGGCCACTTAGGTAGTTAGTGCCTGGATGAGGATGGAGTTGCATGGGATCATTGCACTTGGGTGGGTGACCTTGGCAAGGACTGTAAGACCAGCTGCGTAATTTGGGTGGAGTTTCTGGAGACAACCTCTGCGAGGTCCAGAAACTCCTGAGACCCGTATCAGGGCACCAGGCTGTCTGGGGGTCTTTGGGCGAGTGTTCATAGGGAAGTCCCAGTGCCTTCTGAGGTCCCTACAGGGCCCCTCCTTGGGGACTGGGGTTTGCATCTTGTTCAGG
>NW_006922276.1:339557-344033 GCF_000298275.1 Orycteropus afer afer | reverse complement strand
CACCCGCAGGGCTCTTGATAGGGTAGCCTGAGAAAATGGAGAGAACGGATCCACCTGGCTGTCCGTCCGCCCGTGCTCTTCCACTTGTCTGTCCTTCATGTCCTGCAGCCCTCCAGACAGGGAGGAAGGAGAGGTGGCCACCCCCTGCCCAGGTCTTGGGTGGCGGTTCGCCTGGGTATATACCAGTCCCTGAGGGTTTTTATCTTAGGGGCTCCGCTGTCAAGAGACAATGAGGGGAGGCGGGTCTCCTCCATCCTGCTCTTGACGTTCAGTTCATGTATTTTTTGGGGACATCAGGGGCAGGAGGGATGTGAAGTTGCAATGCCTGTTACGGGGCCACAGAGAGCTGGGGTGGGGAGTTGGGGCCATGAGTCTGGTGCTCGGGGGAGGTCGGGACTGGAGGTGGGAGTTGGGTGTGGTGCCATCGTGGTGGAGAGGAGCAGCGAAAGTCCAGTGGGCCGCTCTGAGCGAGTGAGACTCAGGCCCACAGGAGGGTGGGATGGCGGGTGAACCGGAGCTGTGTGGGAGCCGATCGTCACCCATATGCTAGTCGAGACACGTGACTGGGTTTCCCACAGCCATGCACCTGAGCAGAGAGAGTCCCCGAAACAGAAGCGAGCTGCACCCAGGACACCCTGGTGGGAACTTCAGGCGGTGCCTCTGATCGTGCCTGAAGCCCAGGGCTGGTTTCTGTGCAGCACACAAGCGTGCAGCCATAGCTGTAGATGAAAAGGGGCCCCGATGGCCCAACGGGGAGGCCCCAGGCAGCTGAGGAGAGGGTGGTGGTCAAACCCACCAGCCGCCGCGCAGGAGAAAGACCTGGTCATCGGCTCTCTCAAAGGTGACAGCTTGGGGAACCCTGTGGGGCAGCTCCGCTCTGTGCGACGGGGTCTGTGTGAACCACGGTTGACTGACAGTCACACCAGCACAGCAACAGCCCTTGACCCTGCCGCGCCGCCCAGGAGACAGGGGAGACCGAGGACGAGAGTGGGTGGCGGCGGCGGCGGCGGCCGCGAGACTGGCATGTTTCCAGAGGGACCAGGCCGATGGCTGAGGGCTGGCTGCTGCGACGGGGGCCGCCGGACGGAGCGGGTGGACGGAAGGTGGCGGGGCGTGGACTCACCCGGCCGTCCAGCTCCGCGTGTTCCTCAGGCGGCTTGTCTCTCACTACGGCATCTGGGGGGCGGACAGAACATGGGGCCCTGCTGCCGGATCCCTGCTCCCCCCACCTCTCCCTCCTGGATGGGGGGTGACGCTGGGAGGGTCGGTGACGGGGCCAGTGCCACAGAGCAGACCGACGCTGCCTCACCTCTAGGCCCAGGGCCGTTTGCAATCAGCCCCCCGCCCCGATTGCCCACAGACGTTCTTGGGGGCTCCTGTCTCCCGCCCCAGGGTGGCCCGTCCTCCACTTACAGAGGTCCTCCTCCTGGACGGGAGTGGCCGGGCCGGAGCTGGAGAAGGCCAAGGAGGGATTGGTGATGGAGGGGCGGTGGGTGGCTCGGAAAGCCCCCTCTGGGGAGGTCTTCTTACCTCTCGGGCAGGCCTCTGTCCTTGGGCTGTGCGGCGGCGGCCCCTGCAGGAAGGTGGACATTGGCTCCAGCCCCGCCCAGAGCCCTCCCCGGGGCTGCTTGCGGCTCTAGGAGCCGGGATGACGGCACCCCCTTCCCCGTGTGGACGTCCCAGAGACCAGCTCTAAACACAAGACAAGACTCATGTTTGTGTCACAGATGCTAAAGTGCGAGAAGCCAAAAGAAGGCTTGAAAATGTTTATGAGTCTGCGCACGGTTCTGCCTTTTTAATTGTGTTTTGGTGAAAATACACGTGTCGAGTTTCCCTTCCCGTTCCACAGTTTCTCCCCCCGGGGCCGGTGCCAGTGGTTAGTCTGCCCGGGACGGCCATGTTCTCAGCCTTTCTGATCTGTTTCAGTTCCTGTGGAGAATCTCCCTGCCCCACCCTTCACTTCTAGGCTTTGAAACGGCCATTGACCTTGAGGTCTTAGGGAGTTCATGATTATGTTTGAAGCAATGACTACCAAGCTGGCCTGCTACCTTTGGACTAAACTGCACTTAGTGTAAAGTACAGTTGAGATGCCACTCAGGGGGGCGGTTCGGGGGCTTCCCCCGGCTTCAAAGTTTTGGGAGTTTTGGTTTTTTGGGGATTTGGACTTCTGTTCCACAGCCTCCCCCCCTTTTGTGACAGTCCCTCTGTGATGCTCCTGAGTGGGTCGCTTTCAACCTCCAGTCGGTTCTCAGATGGGAAATACCGCAGCCTTTCTCGCCTGACGTCCCCTCGTGTCTTTGGCTCCCTGGCTGCTGTCCTGAGCGCACCCTGTCTGCCCACAGGGAGCCCCCTGCCTCTCTCGGCCGAGCCGTCACACTCCCCACTCCGTGTCACTCACTGCGTTTTCTCTGGCGTCGGTGGCGGATGACCAGGAAGAGGGAGAGGATGAGGAGAAGGATGAGGGCCACCAAAACCCCGGACAGAACTTTCAGGTAGTCAGGGAGAGCTGGGCACGAGAGAGGTCGCGAATAAGGATGCCGCATCTTGATCACCGACTGTGTGCCAGCACGGGCCGGGGCTCTGCCTTCACCCCCTCAGACTCCCAGCAGCCGTGCAACCTGGGATTGCCACCCCCAGCCTGCCGGGTTACACTGAGGCTCAGAGAGGTCAGCCTTGTGCCCAGGGACACACAGCCAGGAAGTGAGAGGGCTGGGGTCGCGGCTCTCTGAAGCACTCTGGGCCAATGACAGGGGGTTTGTTTTATCCCCCCCTCTACTGCCCTCCCCCTCCAACCATGGAACACCGACCCCAGGTCCCGCCCGGTCCCCCAGCCCAGCCTGGCTCTGTCCCAGGCTGCACAGACTCTGCCGTGGCCATGACTGCCCTAGGTGTCCCAGCGGCCCTGGGGGCGATGGAGGGAGGCCTGTTGGACAGACTCAGAGGCTTGCCCGAGGCCACACGGCTGGGATTGAACCCAGGGCAGTGCGGCTCCCAAGCCCTGTTCTCCCCCTAATGCCACAGCTGGTCCCCTCAGTTTGTAGAACACCCCGATGTGTCCTCGTCATTGCCCCCCCATCCCCCACATGGTCTCACAGCTAAGGCTCCTTTCCCTTTGCAGGCGGCAGTGAGGGTCCCAGTGAGGAGGAGGGAGGGTCTCTTCTAAAGTCGCCATCCACAGAGCTCCTCCCCCCACCTCCCAGAGGAGAGACCCGCCCGTACCACGCAGGAGGCCTCCTCGCACGTCCCTGTAGCTCTGATCCTGGGCGCCACCTGCAGCAGGACAGGGGGAGGGGCCGCAGCCGCTGCTCCTCGTCCGGGCTGGACCCCACCCCTCCGTCTGTTGGGGCTGTCCTTCCTCGGCCGGCCCCAGCACCAGCTCCCCAAGGCCAATGTCACCGCCCTCCTCTCTGCCCGGCTCCCCCCAGCTCCACCCCAGCCCCGGACACAAGTGCTGCTGGAGCCTAGAGGGCCAGGTCCACCGGCAGGAGGGCGACTCTGGCGCCCTGGGAGCGAGGCCTCCGTTACTCACCGGCTCTCGAGTGGGTCTCTGGGTCAGAGGCTACAGGGTTGGAGGTCCCGGGGGGACGAGCGTTCGGGCGCCTGAGGCCTGGCCTGGGTCCACTTGGACCCCCTCCGGTCTCCCTCCACCCTCCGGGAACATACCTGGGCCTCAGGTGAGCACTGAGCAGGAGGAGGGGTGCACTGCCCTTTGCCCACCCTTCTGGGGGCGGAGCCCCTCCTTGTGACATCCTTCACAGGCCCCTGCGTCCCACCCTAGCTGGGAGCCGCCCTGGGGACAGGGCCCGGAACTGACATGGGGACAGGGTCAGGGCTTCCTCACCTGAGACCTCCAGCACCAGGGGGTCACTGGGTTGTGACCACAGGTAGGGGTAGGTGCTGTGTGAGCTGTAACACCTGTAGGGCCCCTGGTGGGCTGAGGTCACGGGGCCGATGGTGAAGTTGGCCTGAACGGGCTTGGCACTGTTGCCCAGGCGACGGTACCAGAGCGGGGTGCCCTTCCTGAGCAGGTGGAATGTGTCCACCGAGACCTCGGAGTGGCACTGCATGGTCACGTTCGCTCCTGGGCTCACGGGGGGGCCCGGGAGGGCGGACAGGGCGGGTCTCTCGTACACTCCTGGGAGGGAAGAAGGCCGTGGTGGACAGGAGCCATCCAGTCTCTGAGCCCCTGCAGCTGACCACCACCCCTCTCCAGCGACCCCGGGACCCCGCTTTCTGCTGCTCTCAGGCTCTCCGTGGGGGTCTCTCTTACCCCCGTCTCTCACTGTCCCCTCAGCCCCCCCCGAATCGGAGCTGCCGCCTCAGCTGGGCTCCAGACAATGAGCCTTTTGACCCCCATCCCCACCAGGGAGACCTGGGCCCACCCCGAGCCGACCGTCTGGATGGGGCCTGGGCAGGGGGTCCCCGCCTGCCAGCAGGCCGTCCTGGGGGCACTGAGGGCGACCACCCGTGGGAGCA
>NW_006922276.1:334379-337222 GCF_000298275.1 Orycteropus afer afer | reverse complement strand
TGATGGATTTGAACTGCTGACCTTTTGGTTAGCAGCTGAATACTTTAGTGAGTGTGCCACCAGAGCTCCTGACTGGCTTAGGCTTTGAAAATGGAACTGATACTGAGACTACATATTTCAGATGCAAGTTGGAAAATGGAGTCAAAATGTAATCAAGCTGATAACCTGCTGGGGAAAAAAAAAAAATACCAGTCAACAAACACAGCTCCACATTCTTCAGAAGATTGTAACACCCAGTGTCTTACAGTATTCAAACTGTACAGGATACAACCCAAAATCACTCGTCATTCAAAGAACCAGGAAACAAATCGACATCAAAGGGAAGACAATCAACATGGAGTTGACCAACCCTTTATAAAAAGCAGATTTTATAACCAAATGCCATGAAGCAAAGGCAACCAGTCTTCAAATGAATGGAGAAATACAAGTTCCCAGCATGGAATTGTCAACTATAACCAGAAACAAGTGTTTTCTGCTCCCCTAGTTGGTGGACAGCGCTAAACTGGCAGAAGAGACTTTAAAATGAAGATTCAATTATTAACAGAAAAGGAAAGAAACAAGTGGAAATTTTAGAAATGAAAATAAAAATGCAATAACTGAAATAAAAGGAATCAGTGGATACTAAATGGCAGGAGGAGGATGACAAAGATGAGTCAGGGACTTGAACACAGACCAAAGTGAAGGTGATGTGAGGAACAGGGAGGAAAACGATTAGAAGAATTAAACGGGGGTTTAGAGACCTATGGGACAACCTAGATTACTGGAGCCTCATTAAAAGAGGATCAATGCCAAAAAGATTATTTGACGAAAACAAAGAGCTGAACATTTTACAGATATGTTGAGAGGCATGAATTTACTCATTCAAGATGCTGAGCAAAATGCAAACTAGGATACATGTGAAATACAATGACCTGTGTACAAACACATCATAACCCTCCCCAAACCAGTGCCAGTGGACGTGTGGAATACAATGACTCATGTACAACCAATGCCAACCACTCAGGAAAGGATCAAATCTGGAGATCCTGGATAGGGTGGGAGGGAAAACGTGGAACAAATCCAAAAACTCAATAGTGACCAGAATTACTGGTCAGATGAAATCTGGTGAGACTCCCAATACTATGGCCCTGGAATATATTCTGTACCTGGAATAAAACTCATCCCCAGGGGCGGGCTCTCAGCCCAACAGTTAACAAGATGTACACCCAGAGCACTCAACCCAGGATGATGCACCCACATACTCTATGGTAATACATCCCTTAGAGCAATGGACCATGGGACACTAGAGGACCAACATTCAGACTGAGGAAATGCAGGACCAATAGGAGTGCATAGATAAGGGGGAGAGTTACAGGGTAGGGAGGGGAGGAGACTGGGTCAGGGTTGGACATGGTAAATGGGGAGTGAAACTAAATGTACACATAATGTTGAATGTAAACAAGCTCTTAAAATAAAAATAAATAAATAAAAATAAAATAAACACACACACACACAAAGAAATACAATGACCCATGTGCAAACATGTCATAACCCTAACTAAACCAGTGCCAGTGGGAATGGGAAATGGGGTATCCTGTGTGGAACCATTTCATCATTCCTCAGAAAGCTAAACATCAAATTCCCATATGACCCACATTTTCTTTCCTAGGTATCCACTCAAAAGAATTAAAGATAGGTGTTCAAATAGAAATTTGTCCAAGAATATTTCTAACAGCACCATTCACAATGACTACTCACTGCTGTCGAGTAGGGTCCGACTCATAGGGACTCCTCCGTAGGTTTCTGAGGCGGTATCACGACGGAAGTAGATTGCCCAACCTTCCTTCCAAGGAGTGGCTGGTGGGTTTGGACCACCAGCCTTCTGGATAGCAGTCAAATAAATGCCTTAGGCACTATGCCACCAGAGCTACCTCACAATGACTAGACAACCTAAATATCCATCCACTAAGGAATGGATACACAAATGTGGTTTATCTGCACAATGGAATATTAGCCATGGAAAGAAGTGCACTCCCACTGATAACATAGACGAATGCTGAGTGCGTTACGCCCAGTGGAAGAAACCGGACAGACGGGTTGCATATTGTGTGCTCCCATGCGTGTGAAATTCCAGCACAGGCCATTGTACAGAGAGAAGGATTAGTGCTTGGCATGGGCTGGGGAGGGGTAGGTCGGCAGTAACTGCTTACTGGCAGGGGGTATCCTTTGAAGAGGAGAAACATTAACTCCAAGAAGACACTGTCAAATTGAAAAACCAAGCAAACAAGAAGCTAACCTGTTGCCTTATGTCGGTCCTGACTCATGGTACAGCCATGTACTCCTGCTATGTACGATTGTCTCGACTGGGATCTTAGTGGAAGTGGACGGCCAGGTCTTTCCTCTGTGGGGCTGCTGGGTGGGACTGCACCATCCAGGGACCTCTGTGAAGGTAGGTTTCTCCATTACAATATCTAGAACAGCCTCAGAAAAACCTATAGTGAGTCACAGGTACACACCAATTCCTCAATGAAAATAGAATCCTAAAAGAATCTCAGAAATTCCTAAGGAAAGTAGGAAATGGAAAACAGAGCAAAAAATAGAGGGATGAATGAAAAACAAGTGGTTAAGGTGGCAAAGGTAAGCACAACCTTATCTGTAGTTACATTACACGCACATGGTCCAAACACAACGACAGAAAGACAGAGATTGTAAGATTAAACACAAAACAAAAACAAAAAAACAGAAAACATGGCAGAACAGCCAGAAAACAAAACTATGTGCAGTGTGTTGTTGTTGTTATGAGCCATCGAGTTGGACCCAACTCATAGCGACCCCTCCTTGGGTTTCTGAGGTGGTATCACTAC
>NW_006922276.1:332873-334279 GCF_000298275.1 Orycteropus afer afer | reverse complement strand
TCCGGAGGGGCCACAGGGAAGTGGGCCCTGTAGGTCCCAGCCGAGAACCGAGCTCTCTGGGCTGGGGAGGGGGGCTCCCGGCTCCTGCCGCAGACACTGTGCCCCTTGAGCTACACAAGGGGGCAGCTGGCCTTCTGAAGCCACCAGGGGCCTGGCAGCACTAAGAGGGACAGCTGAGAGGGGTGTGCTCCTGAGAGAGGGGGAGGGAGCGTCCCCCCACTGACCCCACAGGTGCAGTCTGTGTGGGTGAGGCCCCTGCCCATAGGAGGAGCTCCCAGTGAAGGGAGTGTCCCGCCCCCCCCTTACCTGTCACAATAAGGAGCAGGGGGTCGCTCATGTCCGACCAGAAACTCTCATGATGATATTTCCTGCAGTAGTACAGGCCTGCGTTGACTATGTCCATGGATCTGATGAGGAAACTGACCTTGTCCCTGAGACCCAGACCCACCACAGTTATGTCCAAAAGCTTATGTTCTTCTTTATACAGACGGTAGACATCGGTGTCCGGAGACCCCTGACACCAGATGGTCACAGAACTTCCCAGTGGGATGATGGAGTGGGGGTCAGCCCAGATGGATGGTTTGGGGTGGTTGCCTGGAAAGGAGTCCAATCTGTAGCCCCAAGGGCTTCCCCTCCCTCAGCTTCCACAGCTCTCACTGCAAGGCCCCTCCCAAACCGGTCACCCCTAGCACAGACCCTGGGTGCCTCCCCCGAGCTGCCCACAGGGACTCACTGGGCTGACCAGAGGTTTTGGGGGGAGCTCACCTTGCCGTCCCTGGTTCCACTGGCCCCAACACAGCCCTGGGAGAGAGTCCCTGTGAGAAGTTTGTCCTTCTACCCACACAGACAAGCATCACTGTTGATCTGGGGTCAGATTGGGGCTCAGAACAAGCCTCCCCCAAAGCTCCAGCTTCCCCATGAGCCTCCCGAGGCGCTGGGGTCTCTAAGGGACCAGGACCTGTGTGAGGAGGGAGCCTCACCCCTGCCCTGCTCCTCAACGCTTACCAAGACACACAAGGGCGGTGAGCGCCCGGGCCGTGGCGCAGCCTCGCATGGTTCCAGGCTGCTGACGAGTGATAATGACTCGTGAGTCTAGCAGGACACACACAGGGTGTGCCAGTCCCAGGCCTTGTGTCATGTGTCGCGAGCTTCCTCATCAGCGGCCTCACGGGAAGGGGAACAGCCCCCCTGTGCGGCCGGCTCTGCTCTCGCCAGATGCCGAGGCTGAGGCCGCAGCCGGGCCTCTGGGAAGCTCTCAGGTCAGATGGGAGCTCCGGCCCTGACTCTGCCCTCCCAGGCGCTGGGGGGACTGGAGCGCTCACTCCTTTCCTGGGCCCCATCGGTGCACACTTCTTTCCTTCCTTCCATCAGCCAGACAACCAGGAGATGTTCAGTAAGCACTTCTC
>NW_006922276.1:325808-326781 GCF_000298275.1 Orycteropus afer afer | reverse complement strand
TATACAGTACTGCATTGTCAGTGAAGGCAAACATGGGTATACGTGTGGATAGATGGGTGGACAGGCTGAACTATTAGGTATGTCTGTCCTGCCGGGAGTGTACCCAAGGCCATGTATAGGGTTGACAGACAATGTTTCTACAAGTGTATTTGTGTTTCCTTGACATAAGCCTTAACGTCTTGGGGTCAACAAGAGAGGAAGACCTTCAACGAGATGGATTGGCACAGTGGCTGCGATGATGGGCTCAAGCCTGGGAAGGAGGCAAGGATGGTGTGGGACCCCAGACTGCTTCCTGCTGTTGTACATGGGGTCGGTATGGGTCGACACCACTCGACAGCGCCTAACACGACCACCATGTGCAAGGCCCAGGGCTAAGCAGCAAACAGTCTCCCCTTGGACTTCCAGAATCATCCTGCTGACTGGAATCGCTGAGAGTTTGAGTCCTAAGAAGCCTATATTGAGGCCTTAGCCAGAACCTGCTCTTGCCTTCTGTCATTGAAGTAAAAAAAGGGCAATTTGGACACTGGTAACAACAGAAATCGTTACTTCTGAAAGGCAAGGGTCGTCACATAAATTTCTAAAGATTCAATCTTATAAAATCTGCAACCAACATCACTTTAGAGGTGAACCTTTACCTTAGAGGATGCAGTTGTCTGTTTTCTTTGTACTTATGTAGGATGTTAGCACAAGATGTAAAATTAAGAGTTTGGTGTGGGCATGTTTGGGTTCCTAGATTCCTTGAATAGATTCCCCTTTCTTCACTGGAACCAAACGTGTTAGGCAGCGCGTAACCGAACATGTGACTTCAGGTGTCCAGTGGTATACATCCACCTACGTCTTTTTGAACTGGTCCTGGAAGGCCACATATCACTCGAAAGCTTACCCATCTGCAGAAACATTTCCCGGAGTGTTACCCGAGTGTTCTGGTCCCTGGTGCTGCTCTGATAGGAATATGCCACAGATGGAATGGCTT
>NW_006922276.1:324579-325708 GCF_000298275.1 Orycteropus afer afer | reverse complement strand
AAGCATGCAGTGATTTCTGTTTTAGGAAGACCACCATTACGCAGAAAATGGAACGCAGGGGTGGTCTGTGAATGACAAAGAAAAACGAGACCATGGCATTCACTTAAGCTCTGGGAGAGGCCCCTCAGGGTCCTGCACGAGTTAGACAGGTGTTTTCTGGGACATTTCTACAACATTTAAGAAGCCAGTCATTTCCAGGTGGGTGGAATGAGACAGGAAGACTCCGTGGTCTTTATGTTCATCTGGGAGGTTACCAAGAACGTTCCAGGTGGCCGCAGGGGCAGCCCATGCAAAGGTACACAGTTGTTCATAGTTTCAGCGTGTATGTGTGCGTGTGTGTGCACGCGCGTGTGTGTTTAATTGTGATGAGTTTGACTGTGGAGAGGGGAGCTGTGTTTGCTGAGGCGGAGGTCCATCTCATGACTGATTATCAACAGCTTTCAGTCGGGTGGCGGGGCTTGGATCTTGCTTTGAGTGAGATGGAAACGCGGGGAAGGAGTGGACCAGGGAGGCAGGAGGCCCAGAGTGTGGCTAGAACGTGTGCAGGGCGGGGGGCGCTGAGGATGGGGAGCCGGGGGAAGGGACTGTGGCGCCCACAAGCTGTCTTCAGGCTTCAGCTGGGCATGGGCGTGGCCAGGGACTTGGGGAGATTGCTAAGGAGGGTCAAGGGGCACAGCTGTGTAGAGGTGACTGTCGGACGTGAAGGGGAAGAGCACAGGGGACTGAGGGCTAGACCTGCGCCCTCCCACTGGAGACGCGGGTGTCATTTTCCCTGAGACGATGACCGCAGGGGGAGAGGAAGCCGCGAGGGTGTTTATCAGACTGTGGGTCGCCTGCCAGAAGAAAGTGTATGGCCTTTCCTTCTCCGAGACCGCGGGTTCTCTTTCTCCCAAACACTTCCCCTTACTGACTGCGCTGTTCCTCTGAGCAACCACCTCTTTCTCCACACGCTCCTTCTACACCCGGAGTCCTTATGCCTCGCCAGTGCCCCTTTCTTCCCTGGGAGGAAGTCGCCGTCTTACTCTGTGGCTTCTTTCCTCAGGAACTGGCTGAGGGCATGGGTTGGAGGCAAACTCAGAGCTTTTCATGGATGCCGTGGCTGTTCCACTCACTGCCGGTCAGCCTGGAG
>NW_006922276.1:321526-324479 GCF_000298275.1 Orycteropus afer afer | reverse complement strand
ACTGGAGCTAGAGGCGTTTCTTCACTCAGACAGCTGCTGGCTGCTGAGGCTGAGAAGCCCAAGGTTGACAAATAAAAAGGCACAGTCCCGATGTTGCCAAACCACACGGCAGGCCATTAATTCAAGTCCATTGTAAGTCCCAAGTTTGGCAGAGCATGGCAGGCTGCTGAATAGCGACACAGCTCTATGCAGGGTCCAAGTGTGGCATAAGGTAGAGATCATTCCCCAAGGCTTCTGCTTATATACGGGAAAGAGACCCCATCCCTAAGGCAGCTACTCGACTGCTCACAGTAGAGTCCACCATGGAGTTGATTAGCATTCTCATCATAGGGAATACTACATCCAGCTGTCCAGCCACTCAACCAGGCCCGGCCAAGTTGATGTACAAACTGAACCCACACCGAGTAAATAAATAAATAAACCTAACTAATGAGATAAATGGGAGCGCTGGTGGCGCAGTGCCTAAGGCATTTGACTGCTCACCAGAAGGCTAGCAGTCCAAACCCACCAGCCACTCCTTGGAAGGAAGACTGGGCAATCTACTTCGGAATTCTTCTATTAGTTCTAGAAGTCTGTAAGATGTGTTTCAGTGGACTACAACGTTGCAGATCACAGTTAGTGGAATGTAAAATACACCCATGGGGTCTTGCCTTCGGGACATCTTTTTTATTTATCTCATTACAAACGAAAAACAAACCAAACTCACTGCCATTGAGTTGACTCCGACTCATAGCGACCCCTCCTTGGGTTTCCGAGGCGGTATCACTACGGAAGTAGATTGCCCCACCTTCCTTCTGAGGAGTGGCTGGTGGGTTTGAACCACCAGCCTTCTGGTTAGCAGTCAAGTGCCTTAGGCACTGCGCCACCAGAGCTGCCCTGTGTACACAACAGAAAAAAACACTGCCCGTTCCTGTGCCATACTTACAGTTGTTGCCTACTTTAAGCCCATTCTTGCAGCCACTGGTTCAGTGTATCTCATTGAGGGTCTTCCTCTTTTTGCTGACCCTCTACCCAGCATGACGTCCTTCGCCAGGGACTGGTCCCTTGTGAAAACATGTCCAAAGTGTGTGAGACGAACTCTCACCATCCACGCTTCTGCAGAGCATTCCGGCTGTACTTCTTCCAACACGGGTGTGTTCATTCTCCTGGCAGCCGGTAGTGTTTTCAGTACTCTTCGCCAATACCCCACAATTCAGTGTAATTCCTAATTTAAGTGCACATCAGGAGCGAGGATCCCTGGGAAGCAGTTGGAGAGGAGATGCAGCTCCCACCACTATTCCTGAGGATCTGGCTCAAGGTGCCCCCTTTCCTTCTTTTCTTGCATCTCCTGCGTCTTTTGGGTCTTCTCAGTATAAGGGAACAAGCTGGCTGGTGTCCTAGAAGAGCCAAGTGTTCCTAAGGGCTCCTAACTCCCTGTCAGTAAGTCCCATTAAATTGAAACGTGACCCATCTGGGGGATTTAGTGCTGAAAATGAAGTATGACAAGGTCACTGTCCGGAGGAGTGTGGCCTGGGGCAGCAGAACTCAGGGATGTGGTTGGAAAACCTCTGTCTCTGATGAAGATGAGCCTGTCCCCTGAGTTCCGCATGTGGGAAGGGTCAGACCCTGCTGTGACGTGGCTTTGAGCTGGTGTCTATAGATAGACTGTCCGTGTAATGCTCTGGAAAAGAAGACATCTTGGAATTAAAAGGGTGACGATTTTTAAGTGTAAGTATGTCTTGATTCTGGACCTCAAGAAGAGAAGATGAAAGGGAGGATTTACCCTTGTGCGTTCTTTGGAGTCTGATCCAACACCTAACTCTAGGTCCCACCCATGACCCGATGACTCTACCATAGCTCCATAACCTTCTAACACCCGACTCTGCCATAGCTCCATGACATTCTAATACCTAACTGTCCCATAGCTCCATGACATTCTAACATCCGACTCTGCCATAGCTCCATGACCTTCAAATGTATCCAGATTCTCAGGAACACAGCAGTATTTCTGTGCAGACACCATCACTGAGGATTTCTTATCACTGCAGATGAGATTTCCTGCCCCAGCTTCCACAGAAACGGAACCATCCCTCATTGCCCTGCTGGCCCTCGCTTCCTTCAGTTGCGTGGAGTAGTTGAGATTCATGCGTGTGCCGTGAGCATTAAACTCTGATCCTTCGTCTGCTGTTTTGATATAAGGTCTTTTGGGCTGGCTGAGAGTTTCAGGAAGGTAGCCTGTCCAGGAATCTCTAGGGGGTAGGACACCAGACCGGAGCTTTGTCTCAGGGAACCTCCTGTGTCCTTAAAGGGCAGGGGTGGGGGGAGCTCTGGGGTGACTCTTCAGACGAGGCTCTCTGTTCGCTGGACCCAGCGGAGATCTGTGTGTGCCGTGGAAGGCTTGTCAAGTGCCCCTTCCCTGAGGGTCCTGGGGTTCAGCCCAGGCACAGATGCATGTCTCTGTGATGTTGTCAGGCGCTGTTGAATCTTCCAACTCCTTGACGTAAGTCAGTGAGTGCCTCCAGCGCTGCATCTGTTTGTTGAAACATCGCATTGGCTGTTCCGTCAGTTCCTGGTGCCTTGCTGCTTTGCCGGCTCTTTCAGTGCGGCTCGGACTTCTTCCAGCGCCCTTGGCTCTTTGATCACATGCTTCCTGCTTAGTTGGTTGCATGTCAGTCGGTTCTGTTTGGCTCAGTGACTCCAGTATTCCTTCAGTCTTCTTTTGCTGCTTCCTGTGCTATTCAGTATTTTGCCCTTAGACTCCTTCAGTATCGCAGCTGAAAGCCTGAATTGTTTTCTTTGTTTCTTTCAGCTTTAGAAATGCCAAGCATGTTCTTCCCTTTTGGTTTTCTAACTCTAGATCTTTGCCCATTTCATTAGAATAATTGACTTTGTCTTCTCGAAGTGCTCTTTGAAATCTGTTCAGCTCTTTTATCTTGTCATTTCTTCCATTGGCTTTAGCTACTCTCTGCTCAAG
>NW_006922276.1:319461-321426 GCF_000298275.1 Orycteropus afer afer | reverse complement strand
AATACCAAGTCAAGACAAGTGCGAGTCATGAAAGATCCAGTAAAATAGTGAATCCACTGGAGTGAGAAGGGGCCTCTATGGGTGGTCTCTGGTGGTCACAGGACGCAGTCACTAGGTCTCCGTGGAGATGGGGTGAAGCCACAGGGGTGATGATAGTGGACTCCCGACTTGAAGCTGGGGTCTGTGAACCTGCTTCCTGTTAATGAATGAGAACTGTAGTTTCTCTGCTCAGTGGCCTGGAGTCTTGGCCAGAATTTTTCTGCCTTCCCTAGTGTATGGGTAAAAAATACTCCTTCAGTCGGGCAAGCGATCAGTGTCTATCCCACATACGTGTCGGTCAGTTTCAACTAATACACGCACTGCCAGACCCTGAGTGGAACATTGAGCCCGGAACATGGACAATTAGGGGTTAAAAGCAACTTGAGGACGGTCTTCTGTTGGGGCTTCAGGAAAATAAGGATGCTAACTTGTGCAAATGATGATCACAGTGAGAAACTGACAAAGTGTGTGAGCTCATAGAATGTCAGAGAAAGTACACTTACCCGTTCAGTGATGAGGGGCTTTCTCACTCAAGGCTGCAGAGACAGCAGAGATCATGGGAAAGAGACTCTAACTCAGTTAAAGGAGAGAGCGATATCCATGATAGAAGGAGAGAGATTCAGAGAGGAAGCAGGCATGAGGACAGTTTTAAAGATAAAAGTTTAGTAATTGAATAAAGAGTCAAAAGTTTAATTCTCTAACAGGATAGCTGATGAACAATTTACAAAGTGAGAAGATAAAACCCTATAATGAAGCAAAGACCATTTTAAAAATAGACATCAAAAAACATAAAATTTGAGATAAGAACAGAGTAATGAGGTCCCCAAAATATGTCTATTGAAAGTTTTAAGAGGAAGTAAATGGGAGTGAAGTGGTGCTAATCTCATACCTTGCAGAGTGCTTTCAAGTAATCCACAACGACAGATCGCACACCATCACCACCCGCTGCCACTGAGTTGATCTGACACACAGCGACCCCACAGGATCGAGTAGAACGGCCCCACAGGGTTTCGATGCTGTGACTCTTACGGAAGCCGACTCACCTCACCTTTCTTTCGTGAAGTGCTTGATGGATTTGAACTGCTGACCTTTTGGTTAGCAGCTGAATACTTTAGTGAGTGTGCCACCAGAGCTCCTGACTGGCTTAGGCTTTGAAAATGGAACTGATACTGAGACTACATATTTCAGATGCAAGTTGGAAAATGGAGTCAAAATGTAATCAAGCTGATAACCTGCTGGGGAAAAAAAAAAAATACCAGTCAACAAACACAGCTCCACATTCTTCAGAAGATTGTAACACCCAGTGTCTTACAGTATTCAAACTGTACAGGATACAACCCAAAATCACTCGTCATTCAAAGAACCAGGAAACAAATCGACATCAAAGGGAAGACAATCAACATGGAGTTGACCAACCCTTTATAAAAAGCAGATTTTATAACCAAATGCCATGAAGCAAAGGCAACCAGTCTTCAAATGAATGGAGAAATACAAGTTCCCAGCATGGAATTGTCAACTATAACCAGAAACAAGTGTTTTCTGCTCCCCTAGTTGGTGGACAGCGCTAAACTGGCAGAAGAGACTTTAAAATGAAGATTCAATTATTAACAGAAAAGGAAAGAAACAAGTGGAAATTTTAGAAATGAAAATAAAAATGCAATAACTGAAATAAAAGGAATCAGTGGATACTAAATGGCAGGAGGAGGATGACAAAGATGAGTCAGGGACTTGAACACAGACCAAAGTGAAGGTGATGTGAGGAACAGGGAGGAAAACGATTAGAAGAATTAAACGGGGGTTTAGAGACCTATGGGACAACCTAGATTACTGGAGCCTCATTAAAAGAGGATCAATGCCAAAAAGATTATTTGACGAAAACAAAGAGCTGAACATTTTACAGATATGTTGAGAGGCATGAATTTACTC
>NW_006922276.1:307631-315626 GCF_000298275.1 Orycteropus afer afer | reverse complement strand
CCGTAAGATGAGCCCCCAGGAGGTACGCTGTCCTTAGAGCAATCAGCCGTGTGAGACCCGAAGGGCAGCTTCTGTGCAGGAACAAAGCTCAGAGACGGGAGGGGTGGGAAGGAAGGATGAACGGAACAGGAAGCAGTGAGGAAGCGGGAGGAGAGCGGCCACCTCGTGGGGACCGCGGCGAACGGCACAGGACAAACGGGCGTCAGTCGTCAGTGGGAGACCAGCTCTCTCTCAACTTCCGCCCAAGTCACATAACAAGTTTTTATTTATTTAAAAGGAGGATGAGCAGAAGACCATACAAGTGCACCATGTGTCCCCTGAGGGGCGTGGTTGTGAATGTTTCTCTAAACTGCTTCCTCTGACAACGCACGTGCGCAGCCAATGCGAGGATAAGTAAGTGGGTTTGCATCAAAGATGCTGAGTTCTGCGAATAGGGTGCCTCTGGCCCTGGGAGCTGTGATGTGCACTGAGGAAAGGAGGATGGTGTGGAGGCCAGGGGTGTGGGTGGAGGGATCATGGTCCGATTTTGGACATACGGAATTGAAGGGCTCTGGGAATGAGTTATAGTCATCCTGCAGGTATTCCGAGCTCGTCAGGAGAAGCCTGGTGTAACTTGGGTTTGGGACCTCCTGCAATGGACATCACTCCTGTCCAGAGGTGCTTTTGGGGTGCAGGGGGGATTCGGGACTGTAGAAATGACTCGCCCTCCGGTACTTGGATCACTGGCCCCAGGCGCAGCACCGGAAGAGAAGCCCCAGTGAGAGAAACCCCCAGAGCCTGAGCTCCTTATAGCTTGAGGGAGCAGATGTGGCCACCCATAGTCCCAGTCCCCTGTAATCGACACTAACTCACACCCAGGTAGTAGTCTTCCTCTATATCATGTTCTAGACAAGTCCCCATCGTGTTCCCTTCCAACCAGGTGACCCTTCTGGCCTTTCTTGTATTTGATTGGTCCCCATCCCGAGGTTCCCACACCTACAACACGCTAGAGATCCACACCTGTGGCCAGCTGTAGGTCAAGGGGAGCAAAACAATTGTCAGTTTTCGTTCTCCCCACCTCCACTTGAGCCTGGCTGTTGGGATGGTCGGGCAGAAGCAGTCTTTTCTCTACAGGAGCGGACACTACGACCAGAGCCAGCCAATGCTCTGAAGGGGGGCAAAATGCTTCACTAAACGTTCTCTACGAACAGTAAGCTTTCAGCTGTAGTGCTTGCGAGAGTCCAGTCACCCCACCTCCTCTCCTTGGGGTAAGATTCAAACAAAGATACAAGGGACAGTACAGATGCCAGCAGATGAAATATAACTGTGTGTGTCTGTGTGGGAGAGAGAGTGCACCGCACTAAAACAGAGACACCGAGTGCTGCCTCTAACGGACAAAGCCCAAGATGAAGACAGTAAGGTTGGGGAGCAAATTTCTGGAGCAAATAAACTTGAGAACAAATGGCAAATGAAAACTCAGTTCAGTGTGTGATCACTTCAGTGAATGGCCACCCCTCACCCTCTTTGCACCAGGACAGAAACACCCAGCCAAGTGGGAGGAAGCCTTCCTGGGTTCAGACGTGGAGTCTGGCGCCCTCTGTGGCCTGGAGCCTCAGCACCGAGCAGCTGCTTGACCTTGGGCAAGTTACTTAATGTTTCACTCTCCCAGTTTCATCGATTACAGTAAACGGATGCAGTGCCTAAGACACTTGACTGCTAACCACAAGACTGGCGGTTCAAACCCACCAGCCACTCCTCGGGAGGAAGATGGGGCAATCGACTTCCATAGTGATACTGCCTCGGAAACCCAAGGAGGGGTCGCTATGAGTCGGGTCCGACTCAACGGCTCATAACAACAACAACGACAGCAGGCAGCTGGAATGAGAACGGAACGGGTTGGTATTTGCCTGGAACAAGAACAGCAATCCCTCCGTAGTAAACACTGTCTCTGTTTTTATTTGAAGGAGCCTGGTGGTGCAGTGGCTGACCACTTGACTGCTAACCAAAAAGTCAGAAGTTTGAACCCACTAGTCACTCCATGGGGCAAAGATATGGCAGTCAGTTACTATAGACATCACAGCCTGGGAATCTGTGGGGCAGCTGTACTCGGCCTTGAAGGGTCACTGTGAGTCAGAATTGACTCAAAGGTAATGGTTTGTTGTTGTTGTTGTTGGTTTATGTTTTTGTTTAATTTTTAAAACTATTATTTTTCTAATATATAATAACATTTTATTTAGTACTGGACCTGTAAAGCACATGCAGTTTCCTTATTTTTATTTTTATTTTTCAGTACACACACCAAAAGTTAATCCAAACAAGAGAGTCTCTCACCCACTAGTGGTTGGCACAGTAATTTTGTGTTTCCTCTGAGTGTTTGAAAGATGGCAGAGCTCTCGCGGTGGAGTGGTGAAAGCATTGGGCTGTTAACCAAAAGGTTGGCAGTTCAGGCCCACCAGCCACCCTGTGGGAAAAAGATGACGTAGTTTGCTTCTGTAAAGATTTACAGTCTTGGAAACCCTATGGGGGCAGTTCCACTCTGTCCTCTAGGGGCGCTGTGGGTCGGAATGGACTCCAGGGCAGTGGGTGTGGTTTGGGTTTTGCTCCCATAAAGACTGACAGCCTTGGAGACCCTGTGGGCAGTTCCACTCTGTCCTCTAGGGGCGCTGTGGGTCGGAATGAACTTGACCACAATGAGTTGGTCTAAAAGACAGAGGGAAGGAGATGTGGTATTGGACACAGGAGTCACTGAAGGTTGTTGGGAAGGACGACACCTCTTTTCTAACTTGCAGGGCATCAGCCAGGTGAGAAGAACAGGGAAGAGCAAGGTGAGCGTCCCAGAGCCGGTGGATGTGTGCTGTGTTTGGAGACTTGCAGGGGGCTCAGTGCGGGTGAGCCTGGAGAAGGGAGAAGGTGGGGCCAGGCTCCTCTCTCGTGCTGAGTGGAGCTCAAGCCCTCACCGTGGTCCACAGAGACTCCCCGGGAGAGCTGTCTCACTTCCTTGCCCGCTTCGGGGATGGTGAACGTTGTGTCCACTTGGTCGGCTACAGCTCTCAGTGGTTTGGCAGATACTATGTCATCACCTCCTGTTTTGCAATTCACAAATTGGATGTGAACAGCCACTCATTTGGAAGAAGAGTTTCCTTGGGGTCGTGGCTTGCATCCATTATATAAACAGATGTTCTGGCAACGCTCTCCGTCTCTCTCAGTCCTATCCACCTTTCTTGCCACTTGACCTTGGGATATGGCGAAGCCTTCAGCCTGTTGTCTGAACCTGCAGAGTTTGGGTTCCTCTAACCTGCGTCCACAGCCCCATGAACCGGCTGCTTGACCCAGGACCTGGGACATTTTGTGAACCATTCCTTGAAGTGTACCTGTATACACATCACTGGTTTTGCCTCTTTAGAGAACTCAGATTAAGACACCTCCACTGTAGCCCGTAGTCTCTTTTCTGTGCACACACACATGCCAAACACTCTCCAGTCGTGCTGTTCCTCCTCATGTGTCCAGCTCAGGATCCCTGTGTGCCCTAGTCACCATGTCCCCGTCCACGTTCCTCATGTGCACTCCTTGGGGCTGTGAGCTTCTGGGAGCAAGGCCATGGCACCTTCTTCCCCACATGCCACACACTGACCACAGGCCCGACCAGAAGGAGACTTTGGGAATGCTGACCGGCCTCCTGGCTGAGAGGTCATACGTACACTAAGGTGGGGACCCGGGGGAGTTGGAGGCAGAGCATATTCAGTGGTGAGTGTGTGAGAGATTCAGTGAGTGTGGGAAACGTGGAGCCCACTGAGGACCCTGGGGGAGGGACAGCCTGAGTGTCCAACAAGGAGGGCGTGGGATGAGGCTGGAGTCGCTGTGCCGGCCCGGTGAAAGAGGCCTTGGGAGCCAGGTGGACTTCCCGGACTGATCCATTAGCTCGGGGCCCTGTTGAGGGCTTGGAGCACAAGACTTGAGGGGGTCCTTGTTGGTTGCTGTCGAATTAATTCCAACCCACGGTGCCCCACGTGTGCAGAGTAGAATTGCTCCATTGGGTTTTCAAGGCTGTGACTTTTTGTAAATGGATCACGAGGCCTGTCTCCTGGTGGCTCTGGGTGGGTTGGAACCACCGGCCTTTCAGCTGGTAGTTGAGCATTTAGGCTGTGCACCACCCAAGAATTCCCAGAAGCCTTGCAAAGGGCGTCTCAGCCCGCCCTTCTCTGCCGACACTGGGGGCCGCCCACTCACACCACCGTCACCGCAGATCACAGAGCCGCTGAGAAGCTCCCTCCCTCCGGAAACCCAGGGGGTTGCTGGAACTTCGGTGCACACTTCCTGTCTTATATGGAAGGACGTGAACTCAGAGACGAAGACGCAAGCCTGGGGTCCTATGTCGAGGAGAAGGCAGAGCCGGGAGCCATCCAAGCACTCAAATCCAGGACGCGTCCGCCCTGCCTGCAGCCAGTGTCCTTCCGGAGTCGCTGACCCAGGGTCCGGCCCTGCTGTCTGGTCGCATTGAGTCCCAGTCGTCTAAGCTTAGTGGGTTCCAACCCATCTGGATGTGGGATCAGCTGGAAGGAGTGGGGATGGTCTGTGCATGTGTGTGCATGCCCACGCATGTTCAAGTGTGTGTATGTGGGCATGTGTGCATGCATGTGTGGCCTGGAGTGTGTGCACGTGTGTGGAGGAGCTGGGGGCTATAGCAGGTGGAACCGGGTCTCTGCCTTCACCTGCCCACAGACCCCCGCAGGCCCCTCCCTCGTTCACTCCTAACACACGCCACATGCCACGCGCCACACGCTCAGGCCGCAAACATGAAGGCCTCCTTTGCCACTCATTGCCCTCACTGGGTTTTGAGCAGCTGCGGACACAGAGACGGGGACCCAGGGACCTGTGCACCCAGCGCCACGCACAGGGCTGCCGGGGTCAGGCCTCCGAAGACATTTATTGGTGAGCAGGGTGAAGTGCAGGGCGGGGATCTGGGTCTCAGCTGGGTAAGCACGACGGTCAGTCGACAGGCAACGTCAGCAACGAGCTCTCGGAAGGGCCAGAGGCAGTGAATAAACAATGACAGTGAGTCTCTGGGGGCGTTGGGGGATCCACAGAGAGGCCTGTGGAGCAGCCTGCTGTATGACGTCGCCTCGGTGACTGTAGCAGAGTCTGTGGGATCATCGGGGTAAACAGAGTGGAATCTCCAGAAACAGCTGGGGACTGTAGCTGGGTCCCTGGAAACAGCTGGGGACTGTAGATGGGTCCCTGGAAACAGCTGGGGACTGTAGACGGGGTCCCTGGAAACAGCTGGGTGGCTCTGGCTGGGTCCCTGGAAACAGCTGGGTGGCTGTGGCTGGGTCCCTGGAAACAGCTGGGTGGCTGTGGCTGGGTCCCTGGAAACAGCTGGGTGGCTGTGGCTGGGTATCTAGAAACAGCTGGGTCACTGTGCCTGGGTCCCTGGAAACAGCTGGGTGGCTGTGGCTGGGTCCCTGGAAACAGCTGGGTGGCTGTGGCTGGATCTCTGGAAACAGCTGGGTGGCTGTGGCTGGATCTCTGGAAACAGCTGAGTGGCTGTAGATGGGTCTCTGGAAACAGTTAGATGACTGTAGATGGGTCTCTGGAAACCGGCGACTGTAGTGGGGTTTCTGAAACAGCTGAAACACAGTCTCTCCAAGAAGCTGGTCAATGGTGGAAGAGTTCTGGTTCCTGACTCTCTTAGGCGTTGGTCAGGGACCTCCAGAGCCCAGCTCTTGTCTCCCAGGGAGCTGTCTGGCTCACTGTCCAGAGCAGAGATGACACCACTGGGAAAACCCTCCCAGTGCCTGCTCCGTCCCCTTCCCACAGTGAGCTCCTGGTCCCTGGGCACATCAGCCAGGTGGGCTCTGGGGTCAGCGTGTGGTGAGCGATGCGTAGGTGCTGGACTCCGCTGCGGGCTCCAGGGGCCGAGGGGACACGGCTCGGGCTGCCCCCTGAGTGAGAGCCTGGTGGTTCAGCTGAGCATACGTCACCTCCTGGAGAGAGACCAGAGGGAGTCAAGGTGGCTGAGGGTGAGGGGCTCTCGGAAGGAGACATGGCTGTGCAGTTTCCAAGATAGCCCCCAGTGATGATGCCACTGGGCAGTGTCTGCCACCTGCCACGAGGACTGCTCTGTGTGACCAAGTGGTAGTGATGGTTCGGCAGGGTTCTTACCTACCACACAGACCTGTGAAGAAGCCACTGCTGTTGCATTCTGAGCCGTAGCCACTAGAGGGCAGCATAGGACCGTTGAATAGGGCTTCCAGGGCCAAGCCCCAACCAAACTCACTGCCCTGCAGTCCGTCCATTCTGACTCACCCACTGCCCTGGAGTCCATTCTGAGTCACGAGCTCAAGGCTCCAAATCTGTAGGGAAGCAGACCGTCACATCTTTCTCCCACAGAGTGGCTGGTAGTTTTGGACCGCTGACCTTTTGGTTAGCAGTTGAGCGCTAAACCGCTGTGCCACCAGGGCTCCTCACAGGAGACCTGGGTTCAATTCCTGGCCGAGGCACGTGGCCGCCTCCACCCATCAGTCCGTGGAGGCTTGTGTGTTGCTATGATACTGAACAGGTTCTAACACAGACGGGGGCAGATCTGCTTCCCAAACCCAGCCAGTGAGAGCCTTGTGGGGCTCAGTGGTCCACACCTGTTGTCCACGGGGTCACTAGGAGGCAGGACTGACTCAATGGCAGCTACAGCCAACTGCTGTGTGACCACCACAACTTGGGAGAAGTGATGGCGTCTCCCTTGCAAGGTGAGAACAGGCAAGGCTCTGTGGCTTTTGCCCCACCCTCCCTTGGATTCCTCGCCCTGGGGGCAGTTGGCTGCCACTGAGAGGCAACGTGGTGAGGACCTGAGACCTCGCACCAGGAGCCATGGATGCGGCCATCTTGGAAATGTACGCTTTGCCCCAGCCAAGGCTTCACGTGAGTGCAGCCCCGGTCAACATCACAACGTCAACCTCACGGCAGACCATGACTCAGAATCACAGAACTCAGCTGCCGTCGATCACCAGACCCAGGAAACTGGCACTGCTATGTTCAGCTGCCCGACCTGGGAGACGTGGTAACGCGTCCAGCAGATAGCAAGCAGAGAGCCTTACCGAGGGGTCCGTCTGTCCGTCATCCTCAGGAAGCCCTGCCACTGTGACCGTATCTGCGGAACAGAGGACAGGTGGTGGTTACTCTGGGGTGGACCTTGCAAGGGAAATTTCCCTGACATCTCACAGCTTTAGCTTTCATCCTGAAATGTCCAACTAGAACGTTCTAGAATGTTCCCAAACGTTCTCTCCTCCCCTTATTGCTTCTGAGTCTCCCTGATGCCCCACTTCCCCTCTGCCAGGTCTCCCCCTCCTCCTCACCCCCTTACCTGGTGTGCTCTTCAGAATAGCAACCCCTGGGCTGAAACGGAGGGCAAAGGATAAGTGAGCATGAGGAGTGGGCAGGAAGCCAAGGGTCGGTGGGGATTCAGGGCTCTTCCCACCTCACCTCTCCCGCGGCCTCACCTCTCCCGCGGCTGCTGATTCTTGCTCTTGCTGCTGGGGATTCCTGAAGGCAAGCAAGGCTCTGAGTTCAGGAGGGAGCTGTTTTCCTCAGCACGTTCCAACCACCTGCCCAGGCCACCCATCCTACTCCTTGGAACCTACCGCGTTTTCTCTGACACAGATGATGGAGGAAGCAGAGGACCAGGAGGAAGAGACAAAGGAGAAAGGCCGCAGAGACCCCGATGAGAATGTACAGGTGCCTCCGGGTGAGGCCTTGGGGAACAGGAGTGCCTGGGAAAGACGGAATCCGGATCAGCAGCTCACTGGTCCCGGGCACCTACTGCGTATCGCGTGCAGCGCACGGCTGCGAGGGGCTGCTTCGCCCCACCGAGGCCTCGTGGCCGTTGGGTACCTCCCGTGCACCCCACAGCTTCTCATGGACATACTCACATGTCGTCACTCACACACACACGTCATAGGCTCTCAACAGAACTACTATCCTGTTGATGTGTTACAAGCCACAGTCCTGAATGCTGAAGTCTTTTGC
>NW_006922276.1:300911-305801 GCF_000298275.1 Orycteropus afer afer | reverse complement strand
GTAAGTGAAATATATTACAATATAATATATATTAGGAGCTCTGGTAGCATAGTGGCTAAAGCACTTGACTGCTAACCAGAAGGCTGGCAGTTCAAACCCTCCAGCCACTCCTCGGAAGGAAGGTTGGGCAATCTACTTCTGTAGTGATACCACCTCGGAAACCCAAGAAGGGGTCGCTATGAGTCGGGGCCGACTCGATGGCACATAACAACAACAACAAGCATAAGAATTATTAATATACCAATTAATTATATTACATATGTATTTAACATATAATTATATGATTTAATATAATTTAAATTATAGACATATAATAAGCTTACATTATAGATCTATGATTTAGAATTATATATATTTACATACACACACGCATGCGTGTATTTTGATGCTTCATTCTTACTTTTCCTCATTAAATTCACACAGGAGGGGCTTGCCCTCTCTATCCTCCAATGTACATCAAACCCGCAGCACGTCTGCGACTCTCACGTCCAAGGTGAGAAGAAAGTATTTGCCCCATGTGACCAAGAGCAGCTCTGGTTCAGGGCTCCCGTACGGCACTCAGGGTCTAAGTGCATGAGTGCGTGGACTCATGTCTCCTGTAAACCAAGCCGCAGGAAGATCCTTTTGTTACCCGTTTTGCAAATAAGGAAATGGAGACAGAGATTGAGTAACGCCCCTGAGAGCACACAGCTAGGAACGGGCAGAAGTGCAGTGGGAGCCCAGGTCATAACCTTCATGCTTCCCGCACCATAAACGAGACGGGAGAAGGGGACTGAGAGGAGGCCGATAAGAGTCGGAGACTGGGTTCAAGCCCAGGGTCTCCTCACTGGAGCACATCACCGTCTCCTGACCACCGGGCCCAGGACCCTCCCACAGGCGTTCTCTCTGGAGCAAAGCACCTGTTCTCCCACATTCTGCACCTGTAGCTTTTGACTACGTCCCACCAGCCTGGGCTCCGAGCTTTGAACCTCACAGGCAGTGGCCCCGGCCAGGGTCGGAGGATCACCCAGGATCACACAGGTCACTGCGGGTGTGAAAGATCCGTAGAAGGCTCACCACCGTGATAGGAATGACACATTAATGAGCAACGGCCTCACATTCACTGTCAAAAGATCATTTTGAGATCTGTCCTGAAGTACAATGCTGTCAATGATAGATAGCATAATATCCATACGACTAGTTAATACGACCATCACTCAAATTTATGCACTAACCACTAATGCCAAAGATGAAGAAATTGAAGATTTATCTGACCAATTTCTGCCTTTGAAATTGCTCAAACGTGCAGTCAAGATGCATTGATAATTACTAGTGATTGGAATGTGGAAGTTGGAAACAAAGACAGATCGGCAGGTGGAAAATGCGGCATTGGTCATAGAAATGGCTCAGGAGAGCACGTGATAGTGCCTTGAACAGTTTCTCTTAGAAAGATCAGCACAAGGCCGGTCCCCATGAGGCGGAGGTTAAAGATGTCCCAAATGTTCAAACTACCATGCCACTCCATCATTTCAGACATCAGCTCCTCCTTTCAGTAACCTCCCCGTCTTAGGGTTCTGTATTTCGCTGTAACGCCTCACAGAACTCACAGACACCCAAGGGTTCGTCTCACGTAGTGGTGGTGGAGGCTGGCAGGCTGGGGAGTCCCAGGTCCGTGAGTGCGTCAGAAGGATCCTCCTAATTCTCGGGGTTTGATGAACCTCGATCAGCAGATCAGATGACGGCTGCTGTCCCCAATCCAGGGGTGAGATGAGGATGAGCCAAGACACAAAACTGGAGCAAGAGGAGGGCGAACCTTCCCAGGAGACTCGTAGGTACACCCTCCAGGAAGCTACGGGTGGTGATTTGAATTATACCCTCCAGCAAGGCAGGACTCAAGACACATCCCACCTGTGTTGCCCCAACAGAAATAACCCAAGTGGATGGCTTTAACAATCAGCAGCTACTCAGTTGCTCAAAGCATATCCCACCACAGAGCCGATTGCCAGTCATTATAGGGAACGACTACTACCAGCTGCCCAGTCAAGTTGACACCCGACCTTAGCTACCACAGCACCCCAAACAGGCATGGATGGTAGGATTTACAATACATCACAGAATGGAGGACAGTGGCTAGAAGGGCCACATCAAGCAATTCACCGCAATAGTATTTTGCAAGACAAACAACTTTATTCATTAAAAATGTCTCTTTTCAGCAACAGAAGCAAAGACTATACATGAGGACCTCACTGGATGGAACACTGGGAATCAATCAACTACGTCAGTGGAAAGAGCTGATGGAAAAGCTCATCGTCGGTCAGAGCAAGGCCAGGCGCCGATTTTGGAGCAGACCATCAAGTGCTCATATGAGAGTTCAAGTTGAAGCCGAAGTCCATGAGAGCCAACGTTTGACTCTGAGTACATCCCACCTGAATTTAGAGACTACCTTAAGAACAGACTGGATGAATTGAACACCAATGACCAAAGACCAGACAGGTTGTGGGATGGCATCAAGAACATTATACAAAAATCACTAAAAAGACAGGAAAGAAAAGACCAAAAGAGATGTCAGAAGAGACTCAGCAACTTGCTCTTGAACAGAGAGTAGCTAAAGTGAATGGAAGAGGTGATGAAGTAAAAAAGCTGACCAGAAGGTTTCACAGGGGTGGCTTGGAAGGGCAAAGTATTATAATGAAACACGCAAAGATGTGAAATTAGAAAACCAAAAAGGAAGAACATGTTCAGTATTTCTCAAACCGAAAGAACGGAAGCAAAAATTCAAGCCTCGAGTTGCGATATTGAAGGATTCTAAGGGCAAAATATCACATGACACAGGAAGCATCAAAAGAAGATGGCAGGAATGCATAGAGTCACTGCACCACGAAGAACTGGCCGACATTCAGCCCTCGCAGCAGGCAGGGTGTGATGGAGAACTGATGGCACTCAGGGCAGAAGACCCAGCTGTCCTGAGGGCACCGGCTGAAAACAAGGCTCCAGGAATTGACGGACTACAAACTGAGGCGCTCCCATAAACGGATGCAACCTGGAAGCGCTCACTTGTCTCTGCCGAGACATTTGGAAGACAGCTGCCTAGACAACTGACTGGAAGAGAGCCGCATCTGTGCATATTCCAAAGAAAGACGACCCAACACAATGTGGAAGATGTCAAATAATATCATGAATATCACAGGCAAATAAGATTTTGCTGAAGATAATTAAACCGTGGTTGCAAATGTACAGCGGCAGGAAACTGCCGGAAATTCAAGTCAGACTCAGAAGCGGATGTGGAATTTGGGCCGTCATTGCTGATGTCCTATGGAACTTTGCTGAAAGGAGATAATACCAGACAGATACTGTTTTATTGACTGCAAAGGCACTCAACTGCGTGGATCATAACAAACTATGGGTACCATTGCAAAGAAGGGGAATTCCAGAACACTTAATTGTGCTCCTGAGGAACCTGTACATAGACCAAGACGCAGTCATTTGAACAGAACAAGGAGAAACTTTGTTTAAAATCAGGAAAGGTGTGCACATCCAGGTGGTATCCATTCACCACACTTACTCAATCTGTAAACTAAGCAAATAATCTGAGAAACTGGACTATATGAAAAAAATGGCATCAGGGTCAGAGGAAGACTCCTTAACAACCTGCGATACGCAGATGACAGCCTTGCTTGCTGGAAGTGAACAGGACGTGAAGCACTTACTGATACAAAGAAAACAAAAATCCTCACAACTGCATCAATACGCAACATCACGATAAATGGAGAAAAGATTGAAGTCCCAAGGACCTCATTCTACTTGGGCCCGCAGTCAATGCCCATGGAAGCAGCAGGCAAAATGTCAGATGTGACTTGCACCGGGCAAGTCAGCTGCAAAGGACCTCTTTAGAGTGATAAAGAGCCAAGGTGTCGCTTTGAAGACTAACGAGGCTGTGGCTGACGGGAGCTACGCTATTTTCAGTTGCCTCATATGCGTGTGAAAGCTGGACAATGAATAAGGAAGACCCAAGAAGGCTTGGTGAGGAATATTGACTATACCATGGGCTGCCAGAACGAACAAATCTTTCTTGGAGGAAGTGCAGCCAGAATGCTCCTTAGAAGCTGGGATTGTGAGACTTCATCTCTTGTACTTTGGACACGTTACGGGAAGGGGCCAGTCTCTGGGAAAGGACATCCTGCTCGGTAAAGGGTCCGTGAAAGAGAAGACCCTTGATGAGGGGGGTTTCCACAGCGGCTGCAACAGCGGCTCAAACGCAGCAACCGCTGGGAAGAGGCCGCAGTTTCGGGCGGCGCTTCGTTCTGTTCTCAGTGGGCTCGCTGTGAGTTGGAAATGGCTTGGGTCCTGACAACAACGACGTCGTCTGGGCAGAGCCAGGACGGCTAGCAATGGGCAGAGAGACGGAGCCTGCACACAGCTCCAGGGCTTTCCAGCCTTGGCACCTTTCTCGCTGAAGGCGTCTTCCTCTTAGGTGACTGGCATGATTAATATGTGCATGTCCTGGTTACAATCAAAGTGTCTGAGTTTGGAAGATGAGCGATCAGTCTCTTCCGAGTTGCAGAAGAGGGTGAATAGTAAGACCTTGTCCACTAGAGGGCAGTGTAGAGTGGCGTTAAATCCTGATGTCTGGGATTTGGCTATAGGGAGGCCTAGTGGCTCAGAAATTAAGTGCTCAGCTGTTAAATGACAAGTCAGCAGTAGCAACCCACCAGTTTGCTTGGAGGGAGAAAGATGTGGCAGTCTGCTTCTGCAAAGATGGCAGCCGCGGACAGCCAGTGGGGCAGTTCCACTCTGCCCTCTAGGGACGCTGTGGGTCAGAATGGACTCCAGGCAGTGGGTGTGGTTTGGGCTTTGCTTCCCTGAAGATTGACAGCCTTGGAGACCCTGTGGGCAGTTCCACTCTGTCCTCTA
>NW_006922276.1:298249-300740 GCF_000298275.1 Orycteropus afer afer | reverse complement strand
GGAGACCCTGTGGTGCAGTTCCACTCTGTCCTCTAGGGGCGCTGTGGGTCAGAATGGACTCCAGGCAGTGGGTGTGGTTTGGGCTCTGCTTCTGTGAAGATTGACAGCCTGGGAGACCCTGTGGGCAGTTCCACTCTGTCCTCTAGGGGCGCTGTGGGTCGGATCTGCCTGACAGCAACGTGTGTTGAATTCTGCCTCTGCCCCCCATTGCCCCGTGACCCAGGACAAGAAGCTTTAACTTGGTTTCTGCATATTAAAATAAAAAGTAGAGGTTGGAAAGGACCAGAGTCATACCTCCCTCATACTGTTGCTCTCAGAATGACTTGCTTTCAACAGTGCCTGGCATACACTTTGTGTTCAGTCAACGTTAGTGTTGTTGGCAGGGTCTCGGTGAATATCTAAGGACATTTCGCTGCCTAGGAGATGTCTGTTCCTTTCTGCAGTTTAACTAGCCCATGCTCCAAACCCGGCTCAGAGAGCTGAGCCTAGAGCCCAGTGGCCAGCACTGAGACCTCTAGGAGCCCGCTCCTGGCTGAGATTTCTGCTACTCACCCAGTGATGAGCGGGGCTCTGTGGGCGGAAGAGTAGAAGTTCCAGGGTATCCTGTGATTGGGAGAGGAACACGATTAGAGCTTCTGTGGGAGCTGCTAAGATTTGATCACACTCAACCCAACCTTCTTCCTCGTGGCATCCATTCCAAGACCACCCGTGGGCATCACCCAACCCCCAACTCCTGAGAGAGAACCAGACTACTCTTTCCCTCAGCGTTGCTGTGAGGACTGCATGCCGTCCCCAGTGCCTGGTGTAGGGTTAGGTTTCGATCAGTGTTAGTGTTGGCATCACGGTCTCTGTGATGTTCAGGGGTGCCTTGCCCAGTAGACGTCCATTCCTCACTGTGGTCTTTCTGGCCCCTGGTTCCACGCCCAGGGCAGAGGGCTGAGCTCAGAGTCCAGACCCCAGCAGAGGGACCCCTAGTAACCCAGCTCTAGGGGCTCCAGTGACCAGGGCAGGAGAAGGGGAGAGTTGCATGGGGTAGACAATGGCGTGTTCCCCCTGCCTGGTCCTTTCGTCTGCTGAGTATCCATTTCAAGGCCACGCCTGACCTGCACTCAATCCCAGACAACAGCCTGAGAATCCTGAGCGTAAGGGGCTGGGGCAGGAGACCTGAGAGACACCCCTGTGTGTCAGTCTGCTGAGGGCTGGTCCCCTCTGCACCTCCGTCGTGAGCTGCCTGACCTTGTCCGCCCACATCCTGTGTGCAGGATGGGGGTCTTCTGACCTGGTCCTGTCCCTACTTGGGAGACTTAAAGCTGTAAGCCCTGACAGCTGGGACCAGGGACAAAGACACCGGTGGGGAAGACAGAGGAAGACCAGGCACCTTGTTCCAACCTCATTGACCTTGTAGAATCAGTGCAGAGATAGGCGTCTTCTCACTGGACCATGACTCCAGGACCTCACCATGGTCTAAGCACACACAGGCCATGCCTGTTTCACCTCATAGTTCTCCCCAAAGGACTGTCCCTCCCTAGTCTAAGGTGCCATCCCTGGACAGTGGCTCTGTCCAGTGGGAGAGATGGACCACACCAGAGGGCAACATGTTGCCTGGGGCACAACGTCTGGTCAGTTTAAGGGCACATTTAACATGCCGTCCTGAGCAAAAAGATAAAGATTCCCTTGAAGGGAGTCTGCCCTGCAGCAAGTCTCTGGACAGAGGAACAGAGGGAGCCGGGAACCCACTCCTCCACCGTGATCGTTAAGGCTGTGTGCTGACTTGGCTGGCCTTGATTCTGAGTGATTGGAGCAGCTGTGGTGTGGTCTTCCCACGATGAGGTCTGAGGTAAGGTAGTCAGCCCCATGGTGGGGTATGCCGTGAGCAGGCAGGCAGTTGAAAGGGAGTTTCCTCGGTACAGATGCGTCTTGGGAAAATGCTCGGACCATCTGTTGCATCTGGGCCCTTGTCATGATCTGGTTTTGGAGCTGAACCAGAGACCTGGCGTGTTGCCTGCTGATCTTGGGACTGTTGCCTTCACAGCCTGTGGGTCAACAGTCTGCCACGTTCTCTGCTGTTGTGGACTCATATCTGCCGAAGCCAGCAGCCTGCCCACCACCTGCTGGCCTGGGGTTCTCAGGCCCTGCAGCTGTGGGGGTCAGGAGGGGCCTGCAGCTGGATGGTAGACCCACGGTCTGGGACTTGTAGCCTCCACAACTGTGTGAGCCGTTCCCCTGAGAGACATTTCTCTCTCTCTCTCTGTGTGTGTGTGTGTGTGTGTAAACCAAACTCACTGCCATCAAGTCGGAGCCAACTCATAGCAACCCTTTCTTGGGTTTCTGAGGTGGTATTTCTATGGAAGTAGATTGCCCAACCTTCCCTCTGAGGAGTGGCTGGTGGGTTTGAACCACAAGCCTTCTGGTTAGCAGTCAGATGCCTTAGGTACTATGCCACCTATACACACATATATACACACATACATATGTACATATGTGTGTGTGT
>NW_006922276.1:288187-296759 GCF_000298275.1 Orycteropus afer afer | reverse complement strand
GAGGCGATTGGAGATATCATGGCTTGTGTCAGGTGCACCTTAGTCCTCAAGGAGACATCCTTGCTCCTCAGCACTTGAAACAGTTCCTTCGCAGCTGACCTACCCAGTGCTATATGTCGTCTAATGTCCTGACTGCTGCTTCCATTGGCCTCGACTGTAGAACCAAGCAACAATATATGTATAAGCAGAACAATATATGTACATATAAATGGCCAGACTTCGTCTCGCCTACTTTGGTCATGTGGTCAGAAGGAACCATTCCCTGAAGAAGGATGTCATGCTTGGTAAAGTGGAGGGTCAGCCAAAAAGGGAAAGGCCCTCAATGAGATGGATTGACACGGTGGCTGCGACGATGGGCTCAAGTATAGCAGGGATGTGAGGCTGGCCCAGGACCGAGCAGTGTTTCGTTCTGTTGTACACAGGGTCACTCTGAGTCAGAGCTGACTCGATGGCACCTAACGACAACATGTGTATATGTACACATATGTGTGTGTGTATATATATGTTGTTGTGTGTTGTTGAGTTGGACCTGACTCATAGCGACCCCTCCTTGGGTTTCCGAGGCATTATCACTACGGAAGTAGATTGCCCAACCTTCCTTCCGAGGAGTGGCTGGTGGGTTTGAACCTCCAGCCTTCTGGTTAGCAGTCAAGTCCCTTAGGCACTACGCTACCAGAGCTCCCGTGTGTGTGTGTGTGTACGTATAAGTTTGACCGGTTTTGCTTCTCTAGAGAACCTCTAGCCTAAGACACCAAGCCATGAAGCAGTGCCCGGCCCTGTCCCCTCTCAGTGCTGCAGTGAGGTGTCCAGGTCTTCCACGGTGTCCACACGAGACCCAGGTCTCCGAGAGAGTGTGTGTGCTGAGGGAGAGAGGGAGCCAGGGGGTAGGACTCAGGAACCTAGAGACAAAACTGGAGACAAAGTCTGAGATGAGAGGGGCCTGCACGGTGCCTCACCTGCCACCTCCAGATGCAGGCTCTCACTGCGCTCAGAATAAACATTATTTAACGAGTAGATGCAGTTGTAGCGGCCTGCGGTGTTGCCTTGGGCTGATGGAAAGTGGAACCTGACCTCTGTGGCGTTCTCATGAGACGTCCTTTTATCTGCCCACGGGGCCTGTCCATCCTTCTCCAGCCGGAACACATAATTCCCAGGAGGACCCCGGCACACAAAGGTCACGGGGCTCCCCCAGGGGATCACGGAGCCCGGCTCAGCTGAGATGGAGGGTCTGCGCAGGTTCCCTGGGGAAACAGAGCGGACATTCATTCAATGCACACTCGTGGCGAAACCTCCACTCCACGGAGTCCACCCGTTTTTAGCCGCACAGTGCAGTTACTTGAGGAAATGTACGGAGTTGTGCAACCACCACCGCAACGCAAGCTCCAAACCTTTCCGTCTTCCCCAAAAGGCCACCCACACCCATTGCACGGCCACATGAACTCTCGCCACTGCAGACCTGTTCTCTCCACCTGACAAGAAAGACACCGAGACGTGGTCACAACTTTTGCTCAGTGCCACATGGGAGGCGTGTGTGTCACTAAGCCACCCCAGATCCCAGGCATGTCTGTGCAGAGCCCAGCTCTGTCCCTGCCCAAGGCCACTCTCCAGGGGACAGCGAGGAGCGGGGAAGGCCAAGGGTGAGGATGGCAGGACGTTGGTGGGGACTTCTACAGAGGCAAGGAGGAGTCCGGGGCTGAGGCTAGTCCCTGACGGGGTGGTGTGAGGTGCGTGGAGAGGGGTGGTCTCCAAAGCTGTGGGAACCCAGGGAAGGACGTGGGGAACACGCTCGACATAGGTGTGTTTCCCAGTGAACACCCAGCAAAAGAGGGCTCCCTGCGTGTAACGTAAGTCGTCTGTTGAGAAAACCCCTGTAGGTTTTCCTGTGTATTTTCTACATTCATTGGAACTTATTACCAAACTATATTAGTAATCCTCTTGAAAAAGACCCAGACTGTCTCAACTTGGCTGAGGACATTAAGGGAGAGGAGGGGGTGAAGTCTAAAACAGGAAGATGGTGTCAAAGTTAGCAAAGGCTGATGGGGACGGGCAGGGTGGGCCCAGGCCCACAACCGGGGCTGGCAGAGTTTCCATCCACTCACTCACTCATTCATTCACTCACTCATTCACTCTCACTCATCTGTTATTAGTTCATCCACTCATCCATTCACTTACTCATGTCATCATCCCCTCATTCATTCTTTCTAACCACATTTTAATTCCTTTCCTCTCTGTTTATCAGTCTACACATTCTCTTCATGTACCACTAACTCCACAAATAAGAGGAGCTCACCCTAGATCTCTGCCTTCTTGGAGATGAAAGTCTGAGACACAGGAGTGCCAGTGGTGGCCCGAAGTTGGTACTGACTGTGACACTCTCCTCCAGGGTGAGTCCAGGAGTCAAGGGAGCAGACGAGAGGGAATTCTAGCCTCCTCCGTCCCCCAGAATCTCTGAGCTGAGCCCTAAGGAGAAGTTACTCTCTGAGCAGACGGGGGCTGGGGGAAGTCAGCGTGGGAGAAAGTCCTGGGGGGAGCGGGACTGTGCTGAAAGTGAAACTTTCAGTGAAAAACTGGAAGACAGCCCAGGAGTCTGCAGATAAGAGAGCCTGATGGCAGGGGGCCGGTTACGGCTGAGAAAGTTCAGGGCAGGTGAGAGTCTGAGGCTCCCTGAAGGTGAACCTGGGAGGGCTCCGAGGAAAGAGAAAATTCTGCCTTAAAATTTAAAATAAAAAGAAGTGAAAAAAATAAAATGAATGAAAAATTAAATATGAAATAAGTGAAGAGTAAATTAAAATAAAAGGAAAGAAATGGAAAATTAAGAATAAATGAAGTGAAATTAAAAAAGACTTGAATAAATAAGGAAAAATATAAAATAAATGGATAAATGGGAAAGTATAAAGAAAAGAGTTCACTGCAAATAAAATGACCTTGGGGGTGGACAAGGGAGTGAGTGGGAAGCAGGCAGGGATGGACGGTGGGGGCAGAGCCGCCAAGGGCAATAGCAGCCGTGGAGCCGAGAGGCAGAGGTGCCCTGGAGGGGGTCAGGGAGACAGTGTGGAGACAAGACCCGAGGAAAATGGAGGAGGTAAGACCCCATGCTTTGGGGCGGTGTCACACGGGGCAGGAGGGTGAACACGGGCTCTGGGATGGGTCCCCAGACTCTGCCCTTTGGGGCCGTAGCATTCCCTGCCTAGGGGACGCCCAGGGCGGTTCTGGCTTGTGTGCAGAGAGGTCAAGGCCAGCTGTGGGTGTGCTGGGTCGGAACTGTCTTTGGTGCATTAACTGGAGCTACTAGGAAGATGGAGCCTGTGGTTGGTGCAAATTGAGCACTTGGCCACTTACTGAAAGGTTAGTGGTTCGAGTCCACTCAGAGCCACCTCAGAGGAAAGGCTGGGGGTTTACTTCTGAAAAATCAACCGTTGGAAACCCCGCAGACCACTGTGCTGTACTGAGACACCCATTGGTCTCCATCGTGAGTTGGCGTCGACTAAATAGCACTTCATTTTTATTTTTTTAATCCTCATGAAGAAGACAGGACTGGAACGGTCCAGAGAACTGGGCAGAGGTTCTGTGTGTCATATAAGCATTTGAGATGCATTTCCAGGGCTTCCCCAGTCCCTGCCAGAGTCAGCATCCCTCCTACCCAACAGCTGCCCTTGGATGGAGAGAGGGCTGGGGAGTTGAAAGACATGACTCACCGTGTTGTGCTTGGGCCCCTGGTCCCAGGCAGAGCGCTGGAAGAGAAGCCCCAGTGAGAAACGGCCACGGCCCCGCTTCCTTACAGGACAGCTGGCAAGGCACGGCCTGACGGGGGAAGCCAGGGTTCGCCCTTGGAGTCGTTGTGAACCGCAGTCGGATCGGTTCTGACTCATTGCAGAACCACACGTGCAGAGTGGAACTGCTCTCCACAGGGTTCTGACGGCCAGGACCTTTCCGAAGCTGACCAACAGCCCTGTATTTCAAGTAGGAGCTCTGGTGGCGTAGTGCCTGAGGCGCTTGACTGCTAACCAGAAGGCTGGCGGTTCAAACCCACCAGCCACTCCTCAGAAGGAAGGTTGGACAATCTACTTCCGTAGTGATACCGCCTTGGAAACCCAAGAAGGGGTCGCTATGAGTCGGATCCGACTCCGCGGCACATAACAACAACAACATATCTCAAGATGTCTCTGGGTGGTTTCCAACTCCAAACCTTTCAGCTACTAGTGGAGGGAAACGATTTGCACCACTCAGAGACCTAAGGGGGGTCTCCAAACCATCACTTTGCAACATTAATCTGACTCTTTAATCCTTCTGGCCCTGACATAGTTTCAAGACAAACCCCCAGTCCCTCTCTTCCAAATGCATTAGTCCAGTCCCTGTGAAATCTGAACTCCCCCCACCTCCCTGCACCTTCCGAGTCCTAACCTTCCGCGGTCAGACCTAACAACCTGTGGTGACAGCTGAGTGTGTAGATCCCTGGAGCGGACGGCTTTCCTCCCCCAGCTCCCAGAGTCTCCTGGATGGAGTCAGGACTGAGCAGGGAGACGGACTCCAATCTGCAGTGCACCAGCCCCGTCCTCTAACCCTCCCACATGGTTCCCAGACTCACCGAGGCCCAGGAGGGCAGTGGGCAGAGGGGACATTGCGCAGCCCCCCAGCAGAGTGTCCTAACCTGCAGCCCACGGTGGACAGACAGCCCCGCCGCAGGCACAGTGAGCAGGGTGCACAGCTGGGGTGCTGCTGGGAGTTTCTGTATCAACCACATCCCACAAAGGGGAAGAGTTGTTTCCCCTGTTCTTTCTGCTCTTCCCCTGAAAGAGATAGGGGCAGCAGATGTGGGTGACTTAGTGTTTCCTACCCAAGGGCTTCCAATAAGGCTGATCTTGTCTCTAGGTCACAGGTCCTACACGCTAAGCTTTCTCTCAATCTGTAGGATCCGGGCAGGCTGCAGGGGCACCTCTGCTTTGAAACGTAGGATTATAGAAACCAACCATCTAACCAGCTGTCCTTGAATCGATCTAACTCATGGTGACAGCATTCGAGTCGGTCTAGAGCTGCTCCCTCGGTTTTGAAGGTTCTGGCCTTCCAGCGTGGCTCACCAGATCTTTCTCCTGGGCCACCTCTGGGTGGTCATAGCTCCAACCTTTCAGCGCGTCCAGAGTGTAACCCACGGCAACGTCCAGGGGCTCCTTGGTGTTAAGTGTTGTTGTTGTTGTTGTTGTGTGCTGTCAAGTCGGACCCGACTCAAAGTGACCACTCCTTGGGTTTCCGAGGCGGTATCACTACGGAAGTAGGATTGCCCAACCTTCTTTCCGAGGAGTGGCTGGTGGGTTTGAACCGCCAGCCTTCTGGTTAGCAGTCAAGTGCCTTAGGCACTATGCCACCAGAGCTCCCCCCCTGGAAATTAATGATTTTTAGTTAGCTTTATTGAAGAATAATTGACAACATCCCAGCGTATCCATTTAATGGATACAATTCGATGATGTTTGACTGTTGTCTGAAACCACCGGCAAAGTTAGGATTTCTGTCACTGCCAAAGGGTTTGTTACATTTCTGTCCATTCTGGAAACCCATTTTTTAGATGAACTTCTTATCTGGGAATAATTTTAGATTTGCCAAAAAATTGCAAAGAGTTTCCATAGACCCTTCATCCAGCTTCCCCTAATGTTAACACCTTACATAATCATGGTACATTTGTCAAAACAAAAAAACTATGAGTTAATTACCAAACCAACAAACTTCCAAGTTGATTTAGTAATAATTAACTGTACACTTTCTGTGGCTATCACCAGGTTTTTCCAGTAATTTCCTGCTCCAGGATCCAATTCAGGGTACCATATTGCATTTGGTTCCTCCTCTTTTAAATATATAGGAGAGTTTTCCTGGTTAGACTCTGATGGGTACTGTCACCAAACCTGAATATTTCATGACCAGTGAGGACCTGAGCATGGGCTGTCTGCTGACCGCTTAGAAGAGGAAGAGTGAAGAAAATCAACATCTATAAGTTCCTCCACAACCCAGGTCCTAGGGCCCATTAGAGCAGTTACTATTTGTGTTTCTTCATGGGGATTAATAGAAACTGTCACCCTTCACTCTTCTCAGATGACCCCACTACCTTTGCATTCTTCTAAGACTTTTGTCCTCAAAATGGAGTACATTGATGCCCAAGCCTTCTTAGTGCTGTGTGGGGGAAAGCACCTCACCACAAGGGTAGCCTGGCATATCTTCCTCAAACAAGAATTTTACTTGGAATGTCGCTCCAGTGTTGAGTAACGATTCTCTTAATAGATTCTAATACATAAGTGATACTGATATTTAAGTAAAAATAGAATGTCAGATATAAAGGCAACCAAAACCAAGCCAGTTGCCATCAATTTGATTCAAATCTACATAAATAAAATGGCAGGAGATGAAACATGAAATTTAATGAAAAGATGAGTCTGCTTCAGCATAGTCTATACGCCCCCCCAATACTGCAGCCTGATCATGGCATGCTGACCAGTCTTCCTCCTGACACAGCAGGGGCTGTGACGGCCTGCAGTTTGGCTGTCATGGTCAGAGTGGGGAACTTGAGCTAGACCCTGACCTTCAGAGAGTTCCAGGTATTGCAGTCCTGGGTCTCCTTTCAGGATAAGCCAGTCGCTGTCAAGTGTCCTCTGGCCGATGGTGACCCCACCTGTGTCAGATCAAACTGCGCCCCACAGGGTTTTCAATGGCTGACTTTTCAGAAGTAGATCACTGGATTTTTTCTTCTGAGATGCCTCTGGATGGATTCACACTGTCAACCTTTGGGTAGGGACTTCTCCCTCATGATACAGTTTGCCTAATCAAGTTCCAAAGACCCAAGTTTCTGAGCACCTCCAGCTTGGTTCAGCCACACAGGTGTGTTTTGTTTTGTTTTGTTTTGTTTTGTTTTTCTGGTGAGGGAGGAGCTTTATAGTGGTATCTGACCCAGGGTTCCTGGACTTCGCCCACTTCCTGCTGTTTCCAGGAAACTCAACCACAAAGCCCCCTCAAGTCATCACATGAGTCCACACACCTGTGCTCTGCCTCTCATGACTAGGTGATGTCTGTATTTAGCCAAGAAAGCCCTCGGGAAAAACAAGGACTCACTCACAATGTGCTCAAATCCTTTGGTTCGGATGGAACCCTGGTGTCTTAGTTCTCTCGTGCTGTTATAACAGAAATATCCCGGGTAGTCAGCTTTAACAAACAGAAATTTATTTTCTCACCGTTTAGGTGGATAGAAGTCTGAATTTGGGGTGTAGGCTTGAGGGGAAGGCTCTCTCTGGCAGCTCTGGGGGGTAGGTTTGGGGTGGGGGGAAGGCTCTCTCTGGCAGCTCTGGGGGGTAGGCTGTGGGGGGAAGGCTCTCTCTGGCAGCTCTGGGGGGTAGGCTGTGGGGGGAAGGCTCTCTCTGGCAGCTCTGGGGGGTAGGCTGTGGGGGGGGAAGGCTCTCTCTGGCAGCTCTGGGGGGATGTCCTTGTCTCTTTAGCTTCTGCTTCCTTGGGCACCTCCATGTGTCTTGACATCAGTCTTCTCCCGGGTCTACCAGGTTCTCAGCACATGGACCCAGGATCCAAAGTACGTACTCCAATGCTAGCTCTTCTTTCTTGGTCGTAGTGAGGTCCTTTCTCTGCTGTCTTCCCTCTTCTTTATCTTTTGTAAGGTAAAATGTGTGGCTCAAGCAAGACTGTGACTTGAATAAGGGTGAGACTCGAAGAGTGTGATTTGAGTCACACCCTCTTGTAAAGGCTGAAGAAACATCCCCCACATTGATTCTGTCTTATTGGAGGTTAGGATTTATGACACATAAAATGGAATATCATAAAATGGAAGTTAATTACATCAGACCAAATGAAGGACAACTGCACAATGCTGAGAATCACAGCCTAGCTGAGTTGACACATGTTTTGGGGGCATGGAGTTCAGTCTGTAAGACCCGGAAAGAAGGCTTTATGGCAGATGATCATGTCCATATGAATCCTGCTTCCCAGTAATTGGGCCTTGTCTTGGACACAGGCCTTGAATGATGGGGCTGGGCTTGGTGGTGGAAGAACTCAACTCCCATGAGCTCCCACCTCCATCCCTGTGCTATGGAGAGGCCAGGTCCTCAGGACAAGATTCTTCACACTAACCCTGCCCTCCCTTCTCTTCTAGGATTGACCAAGACATAAAAAAGGATGAATGAGGGGGACAAGACTACGTCTGCTGCACAGGAGGCAGGGGCTGAGCAAAACTGACAACATCTCACAGGATGGGGTGGGTGGGCACCAACACCCCTGTTTACATAGTTCACAAGCTGGCAATTGCACAGAACAATCAGCAGCTTCTTGCTACCCTCTGCAAATACCTGACCCATCACCACCTCCACCACCAAGGGATGTGGCTAAAGAAGAACCACAACTTCCTGGACAACTTTTCAAGAGAACCAAGGCCATGTTCAGCGGTTCTCATGCCCTAATCAATGCCTGACATGAACCACATCTCTGTCCCAATCTTCACATCCAAAGTGGTCACAGTTTTGTTTTACCAAATGTTAAACTCAAGTCAAAGTGTTTAGAAAGTTAACATTGCTCCCTTTTCTTAGCCAAAGGA
>NW_006922276.1:286212-287074 GCF_000298275.1 Orycteropus afer afer | reverse complement strand
AAGATGTCACTTTGAAGACTAAGGTGTGCATAGGCCAAGCCATGATATTTTCAGCCATCCTATATGCATGTGAGAGCTGGACAATGAATAAAGAAGACTGAAGAAGAGTTGATGCCTTTGAATCATGGTGTTGGTGAAGAATGCTGAATATACGAAGGACTGCTAGGAGAATGAACAAATCTGTCTTAGAAAAAGTACAGCTGGAATGCTCCTTAGAAGCGAGGTTGGCCAGACTTCGTCTCTCAAACTTTGGTCACGTTGCCAGGAGGGACCAGTCCGAAGAAGGATACCATGCTTGGTAAAACAGAAGGTCAATGAAGAAGGGAAGGCCCTCAATGAGATGGATCGACACAGTGGCTACAACTACGGGCTCAGGTACACCAAGGACTGTGAGGTTGGTGCAGGACCAGGCAGTCTTTTGTTCTGTTGTACATGGGTCACTGAGTCAGAACCAACTTGAGGACACTTAATAACAATAACACATCGTAACTACCAAACCAGAACATCATGGCGTCACCACGCTGTCACATGACCTTAACCATCACAGCGTATGTGTGCATTTCAGTAGGTACAGACCAAGAACGTACTTGCTCAGGTACAAGACAGGGATCTGTTCACTTCAGTAGATGTGGCCAAACGTTTCTCAAAGTGGTTCCATCAGTTCACCAAACGTTTCTCAAAGTGGTTCCATCAGTTCACCAAATGTGTTTGGGTGTTTTGCTTGCTGCACATTCTCACCAGCTCTTGTCATTCTCCATCTTTTTCATTTTAACTACACTGTTACGTGTAAATGCATCACAACGCAACAACTGCCATGGAGTCGAATCTGACTCATAGTGACCCCTCCTTGGGTTTCCGAGGC
>NW_006922276.1:281860-282937 GCF_000298275.1 Orycteropus afer afer | reverse complement strand
CACTTCCTCCCTGTGTTTATGGTTTCATTCCTCCTTCTTTCCCATCCCTTCCTGCCTTCTGAGCTTTATCCCTGGGCAGATGCTGCCTTTTGGATCGCATAGGGTTCCTCCCAGGTGCTCACCTTATAGACCTATTGTTTGGCTGGAAGTTAAGCCACTGGGTGAGTTCAGTTCCAGGCTTGGAAACATTACCATGAATTGCACCATGGCTTCCAAACACAGTAAAACCAATACTAGTGATAGCAGCACTATGAGGGAAAGGAGAAGCACCCATTTGAAAGCGAAACAAATGGTTATTAAACAGCACAAAGGTGGAAATCAGCCAGTGCCGTGGCTTGTAATTCAGGCATGTCTGCTTGCTAAGTATATAATCTGGTCTTTGTGCAAAGTCCAACCACATGATGTGCTACTTCACAGAACATAACATGGATGTTAAGTGACATGTGACTATACGTGTATCTTTATAAAGTCAAGTAGTTAAACTATATAATTTAATTGATTTTAATTTTATAGTAAAAATACCATGTTCTTTGGAGCCTTACCTCTTTTGACTCACTATTATATTACTAAAGTACATTAATATTGTTTCTTACTCTAATTAATTCCTTTTTGACTGTTGTATAATATTAAGGACCTCTTGTGGCACTGTGGTTAAAGCATGTGGCTGCTAACCAGAAGGTTAGCAGTTCAAATCCACCAGCTGCTCTGTGACAGGAAGATGAGGCAATCTATTTCCATAAAGATTTACAGCCAAAACAGAAAACAAAACAAACAAATAAAAAATAGAGAAAACCAACAAAACAAGAAGCTGGTTCTTCTAAAAGGTGAACAAAATTGACAAACCATTGGCAAATCTAACAAAAGAAAAGAAAGAGAAGATGTAAATTATAAGAGTAGTGAACGAAATGGGTGTCACCACAACAGAAACAACTGAAATAAAAAAGATACTGACAGAATATTATGCAAAACTGTACTCCAACATATTTGAGAACCTAGAAGAGATGGACAAGTTTCTGGAATCACAAGACCTACCTAAACTATCCCACTCAGAGACAGAATATTTGAACAGACCCATAA
>NW_006922276.1:276237-281485 GCF_000298275.1 Orycteropus afer afer | reverse complement strand
AAAAAAAATCTGCCATTTCCTCATCTTTGGCTTTGGTGGTTGGTGTATAAATTCGAATAATAGTAGTATTAACAGGTCTTCCTTGTAGGCATATGGATATTATCCTATCACTGACAGCTTTGTACTTCACAAAAGATCTTGAAACATCCTCTGCAATGATGAATGCCACACCATTCCTCTTCAAATTGTCATTCCTGGCATAGTAGATGATATTGTTGTCTGATTCAGAATGGCCAAAAACAGTCCATTTCCACTCACTAATGCCTAGGATATCAATCTTTATGTGTTCCATTTAATTTTTGACAACTCCTAATTTTCCTAGATTCATGCTTCATACATTTCATGTTCCAATATTTAATAGATGTTTGCAGCTGTTTCTCCTCAATTTGAGTTGTGGAATGTGAGCAAATGGAGGTCCCGAAAGCTTTACTTTATCCATATTATTAAGGTTGGTTCCACTCTGGTGAGGCAGCTCTTTCCCAGTCATATTTTGAGTGCATTCCAACCTAAGGGGTCCATCTTCCTGCACAGTATTGGACAATGTTTCCAGGCTATTCATAAAGTTGCCCAGTAACGTATTAGATGGTGTTTCTCTGCTATTCATAAGGTTTTTCCCTGCCAATTATTTGAGAAGCGGATGGCCTCTTCCTTCTTCCTAGGCTGTCTCAGTCTGTAAGCTGTGTTGAAACCTGTGCACCACGTGCAACCCTGCTGGCTTTTGAGACATTGGTGGCCCAGCCTCAAGCCTCACAGCAACGGGCAAGCCACCACAGTAGGACAAACTGACAGACAAGTTCGTCTCCCTTAGCTGCTGGAAACCTGTCCGCCCTCCCCTTACCCGATTCTTACTGGATCCTGCCACTTTGTGAGCCCCAGCATTCCTCCCTTTCCTGCCTCTGGAACTGGGTCCTGTCTGCTGCCTGTTTGGGGTTATAATACTCAATTATAAGGATATACCACACTTTATTGATCTGTTCTTCTAATGGTGGTTGTTTGCCCTTGTCTCCTTGTTTATGTGCACAAATTTCTCATATTACAGACATACAGCCCAAAATAACCAAGCTCGTTGCCACTGAGTCAATTCTGACTCATGGTGACTCCTTGTACAGAGTAGAACTCTCCCATAGGGTTTTTTTTTTTTTTTTTTTTTTTTTTGGCTGTAATCTTTATTTCAGATTTTCTTCCATAGAGCTACTGGGTAGGTTCACACTGCCAACCTTTAGGTTAACAGCCAATCACAAATTGCCTGAGCCACCCAGGTTCCTTGGGTATACAGCCATACAATTACAAGGTCATGAAGAAGGTTCATGTTCAACTTGACCAAAGTGATTTTTAACAATATACACACCTGCCAGCTTTGCCTAAGAGACTCTGATGGAATCTTTCCTCTCTAACACTTGGTATTGCCAAATTATCTTTGCTACCAACACCAACTATCCTTATATTGAAGAATACCAGAGTTAAAGGAATTGTATTTGAATAAAGGATCTTACCTTGCTAGGGGACATTGTGTGAAGACTGACATTTAAATATGAGGAACTAGTAGAAAATATCTTTCAGTATAGAGGTAATCTTTTTACAGACATACGCAAAAACATTCAGTCATTCCAAGATCTTGGAGATCTGTAATGTATACAAATATATTTTTATTTTATTGAATTATAAATCCTATATGGAATTTGCAGGGTCTTGATGAGTATCTTTTGGAAAGACACCTTCAAAAAAGAAAGAAAGAAAAGAAAATATAATTGAATCATGAAGCTTTTACTGGTAAAACTGGAAGGAACCTATATTTGCATACTTCGTTGGAATGCGGAAGAGAGAAGCAGAAGTCAATGAGAGAAGGACTCAGCTGGCCGTTGAGGGCTTCGAAGAGTGAAGGAGACCATGACCTCAGGACTGTGGGCAGCCTCCAGAAGCTGGAAATGGGAAGGAAGTGGATTTTCCTCTGAAAAAACAACCCAACATAAAACCCAGTTGCCATCAACCCAACTTCAACCCACGGCAACTCTGTAGGTGTCAGAGAAGAATTTGCTCCAAGGAGTTGCTTTTTGTTGTTATTTTTTCCTTTCTTTTTTTTAAGACCTTGTGGAGTCAGATGTGTTGTTCAAAAATATTTTTATTGTGATTTAGGTACAAATTTACAAAGCGTATTCATATATAATTTCATTGTGATTTGGGTGAAAGTCATTTTTCAATACAGCAGTCCACATAAACATTGTCTCATGACATTGACTGCAATTTCCCACAATGCAACAGCTCCCCTCCCACTTCCTCCCTATACTTACCTCTTCCCTGTGTCCATCTCTCCATGCACTCCTGCCCCCTGAGCTGTCTCCTTGTGCATAAGCAGCCCTTCTTTCTTCCATGATTGTTCTCTCCAAGGAGTATATCTACCTAATGTAAATGTTCAGCTCATATGCCTGTCTTTTGTTTGGCTGGTAGGCGCAGGCATGGGTTCAATTCCAGACCTGAAGGGCAGCTAGGGGCCATAGTCTCAGGAGTTCCACCAGGCTCTATCAGACCAGCAAACCTGGCCCCCCCATTTTTTTTAATGATTTTGAGTTTTGTTCCTTATTGCTCTCCCACTCCATCTAGGATCTCTTACATAAATTCCCCCTCTGAGTGGTTGACAGTGGTAGCTGGGCACCATCTAATTCTCTGGTCTCATAGTCATATAGGCTGAGGATCACATGGTGTACCAGTCCCTTGGACTAATTGTTTCCACACGTCTTTGGTTTTTTTCTTCATTCCTCTTTGCTCTGGATGAGGAGAGACCCATCACTGCATCTAGATGGCTGCTTGCAAGCTTTTAAGATCCCAGTCACAAAGCATACTCATTGTACACTCAACAGTTCATATACATTTTGTTTCACAGCACCCATTACAATCCCAACAATAAACAGCTCTCCTCCCGTCTTCTCCCTGTGAGCACCCCTTCTGTGTGTCCTTCTTACCCTTGTATTCCTGTCTGTTTAGCTTTTCCCCTTTGCAAACGCTGCCCTTCTGATCTCTCACCATTGATTATTCTAAGGGGTGCATCTCCCTGGGGTAGGTGTTCTGCTTATAGGCCTTTTTATTGTTTGCCTGAGAGCTAATCCATGGAAGTGAGTCCAATTCTAGGCCCAAAGGATAACCTGGGGCCATAGTCTTGGGGGTTCATCAGTCCCTATCCAACCATTAATTCTGGTCATTTTTGTGCTTTTGAATTTCCTTCCACATTTTCCCTCTCATTCTATCAAGGATCTTCAATTTTGATCCCTTTCTGAGTGGTTGGCATTGGTAGCTGGGCACCATCTAGTTCCTCTGGTCTCAGGGTCATAAAGGCTGAGATTCACGTAGTACATTAGTCCCTTGGACTAACTGTTTCCATATGTCTTTGATTTTCTTCATTCTTCTTTGCTCCGGATGAGGAGTGCTAAAAGGGCAAGGAGGCCGCATCTTCTGACCTCCTCTAACGTCACAAGGAGACAGACTCACCATCAGTGGCCCAAGTCTTATTCCTATGAGGTCAGACATGCTGCCCCTGGCCAGCCTTTTTACCAACTCTGACACCAACCATTCCTCCTACGGCACTCACTACTTCTCTGCTGGGTTCAATAATTTGTTACAATGGCCACACAGAACTCACAGAAAATGCTTATGATTATGGGGTTTATTAGGGAAGTAACAGGCTACAATTCATGTTCAGGAATGCTCTCAGGATACAATTCTTCCATCAGGACAGTCTCCCCTCTGCTGTGTCCTCAGGCATGCCTCTCTGGCCCTAGGCCTCTTGGCCTGGCCTCTGCCCTGCTCGGGCAAGTGTTACAAAGCTCTTTTAGCTCTCCTGATAGGTACCCCTATGTGCACCCCATTCCACTAGCAGTCCTCCTGGCCGAGGGCCTCAGCTCTCTCGCTCTGTGGGCCAGGCAAACCACTACTCTGCCTTGTGCCTGTTGTTTCCACTGCCACCATCTCTTAGCCAGGCATCTCTGTGGGGGTGTCTCTGCCAAGAAATCCAGTGCAGAAATTTTCAATTCCAGCTCCTCTCCCTTGATGGCAGTGACATGCCCCCTCTGCCTCTAGGAGGGATCATTTTAAGCCTGGCAGAATGACAAAACTAACCAATCGCAACATCAGAGTTCTATACAACTTATTTGCACGGTCCTGCCAGTAAACTGGTGGGAGTCACAAAGACCATGGCTGGAAAAGCCACCCAAGTAATTCACTCCACCACAAGGAGAGACCAATAGTTATACCTTAGTTGGCCAGTTAAAAGCATTTAAGACCCCGGTCACTTCTCACCAAAGTAGTGAACAATATTTGTACGGACTATGTTGTGCCAATTGAGCTTGAAGGTCCTCAGACCTGTGTGGTCATACTGCTCCTCTGGAGAGCACAGAGTGCAGAGCAGACAGGCTGACGGCTTTGTGCGGGTCTCTAGGAAGCCGTCAGAAGCTAGAGTCTCATGGGGTCCAAAGACTTAGGAATCTAGACTCCAGAGTCACTCCACAGAAGCCCTCCCCACCCAGCCCTTCCTGTTGTCTAACTTCTGCTCTCCTGGTGGAGGTAACGTGTGTTGATCCAAGAGTTTAGGCAAAGGGTTTTCCACCTTTCCCCAGATCTAGGGCCCAGACTCAGCCCTAGAAGAGAAATCCAGGTTTGAAAGTACTTCCTTGCTTCACTCAGAATCCATGTTTGTTTGTTTATTAAGCCTTTAAGCTCTAGGTTCAAGCTTAGAGCTGGAAGCCTGATGCTTGGGTAGACGTTCTTTTTATTGTCTTCTCCTTCTTTTTGAAGTTTGTTCATTTTGTTATTGTTGTTGAGTTCCAGGGTATATCGATCTGACCAGGGCTTGGGTCTGGGGAGAGACCTGGCTTCCCACCCCCCCCAGCGCAGAGGTCCCCTCCCACCATGTCAGGACTCACCAATGGAAGCAGTGCAGCCAACATGAAACATGGCAGGGATTATGCACCACCACCCCAGCTCATGAGAAGAGACAAATATATAAGAGGTGGTTAGACAATTACTGACAAAGTATTTCACAGAAAGGCATCTACGAGGGTGACTTCCTCCTTCCCTTGACAGGGTACAGGGATGGCAGGGAGAAGTGTCCCATGCTATGTGTTGAGTTGTGTCTTCCAAAAATATACGTTCATGTCTGCTAAAAGGGCAAGGAGGCCACATGTTCTGACCTCCTCTAACCCCACAAGAGGAAGACAGAATCACCATCAGTAGCCCAAGGCCTATTCCTGCAAGGCCAGAC
>NW_006922276.1:273610-274662 GCF_000298275.1 Orycteropus afer afer | reverse complement strand
TGGAATGCAAAAGTTGGAAACAAAAGAATCACCAGTAGTTGGAAAATTTGGCCTTGGAGATAGAAATGATGCTGGAGATCACATGATACAATTTTGCATGACCAACAGCTTATTCATTGCAAATACTTTTTTTCAACAATACAAACAGTGGCTATATACATGGACTTCACCAGATGGAATACACAGGAACCATATCAACTACATCTATGACAAGAGGCGATGGAAAAGCTCAGTAGTATCTTCAGCTAAAACCAGGCCAGGAGCTGACTGTGGAACAGACCATCAACTGCTTATAGGCAAGTTCAACTTGAAGTTAAAGACAATTAAAACAAGTCCACGAGAGCCAAAATATTCCCTTGATTATAACCCTCCTGAATTTATAGGCCATCTGAAGAATAGCTTTGATACATTGAACACCAACAACCGAAAACCAGAAGAATTGTGGGATGACATCAGTTCTTGATGCTCTGTCATCCATGAAGAAAGCAAAGTGTCATTAAAAAGACAGGAAAGGAAGAAAAGACCAAAATGGATGTCAGAAGAGACCCTGAAACTTGCCCTTGAGTGAAGAGTAGCTGACAAGATAAAAAAGCTGAACAGAAGAATTCAAAGAGCAGCTCAAGAAGAAAAAAAATTAGTATAATGAAATGTGCAAAGACATCGAGTTGGAAAGCCAAAAAGGAAGAATATGCTTGGCATTTCTCAAGCTGAAAGAACTGAGGAAAAAATTTAAGCCTCAAGTTGCAATATGGAAAGATTCTATGGGCAACATATTGAATGATGCAAGAAACATCAAAAGAAGATGGAAGGAATACACAGAGTCACTGTACCGAAAGGACTTGGTTGATGTTCATCCATTTCAGGAGGTGGCATATGATCAAGAACCAATGGTACTGAAGGAAGAAGTCAAAGCTGCACTGAAGGAAGTGGTGAAAAACAAGGCTCCAGGAATTGGCAGAATACCCACTGAGATGTTTCAACAAACAGATGTCCCACTGGAGGCACTCACTCATCTATGCCGAGAGATTTGGAAGACAGCTACCTGCCCAACT
>NW_006922276.1:264498-270920 GCF_000298275.1 Orycteropus afer afer | reverse complement strand
GGGGGCTGGCGCAGCACCGGGCAGTGTTTCGTTCTGCGGTATGTGGGGTCGCTATGAGTCAGAGATGGCTGGACGGCACCTAACAACAACAACCAGTGCTGCTATAACAAAAATGCCGCAAGTGGGTGGTTGTGGACAACAAAAGTTTATTGTCTCACAGTTTAGAGGCTGAATTGAGGGTGTCGGCGGGGCTATGCCCTGTCCAGTCTAGAGATCATTCCTTGTCTCCTCCAGTTTCTGATGACCCTTGTCTTGGACGTGGATCCTTACATGGGGTCTTCCCCTGTTTGTGTCTGTTCTCCCCTTTATGAGACATCACTCAGAAAGAAATAGAACCCACACTCCATCAGCATGGTCTCATTAATTTACCAACGACAGACCGTGTTCTCAAACAAGGTCATGTGCACAGGTACAGGGGTTAGGACTCCAACAAATCCTTTTGCAGGACACAATTCAGTCCATAACACCAGTCAGTGAGGCCCATTGTCTAATGAGAAAGGCACATATCCAACTATTCAAGGAATTATCTAACTACAGTGGTGACACTTAGCTCGGAGCGACATTAGATTTTAAACAAACACAGCTCACAATAGCAGTCGATAACACAATGGAATGTTTACTTCTCCCTCACGCAACAGCTCAGTCCGGTTATCCCAGGTTGGCCGTTGGAGCGTTTTCTTAGGTGATGCGTTCATCCAGGATTCTTCCAACTCTTGGCTCGGCCATTTCCCAGCCCCGATGTGTGTCATCCCTGAATGCTGACATCGCAAAAGTGAGAGAATAGAGATTGAAGGTACGGCAGCTCCAAGCTGTGAGAGCCTGTGGAACCAGGCCAGGAAGGAAGGCAGAGGAGAGGAAGACAGGGGCTGCAGGGAAATGGGCTCCCTGGTGAATGACGAGGGGAGAAGAGAGATGTAAGAAAGCATGGATGAGGTGTCGGGAGTATCAGGGTCAGACATGCAAGCAGACCCATGGAGGCAGAGGCTAACAGACCAGAGGGGGTGCAGCATTACTGCTGCTCCCAGTAGGCTTTTGTAAACATCTTGTCTGGGCCTTCCCCCTCCCTGCCCCCACTGCCCCAGGGACAGCCTCCTCACTGGGTGCATCCCCGGCACACAGCTTGTGGAGGGCTCGGGTCTCTTTGGAGCTCCAGATATCAGCCTCCTCGACTGGAGAGATCCTCCTGGGCCTAGAGTCCAGTCTTTCCAAAGGGCGCCATCTATCTCCAGCCTGTGCCTGGAGTCCAGTTTTTCCAGAGGGCGCCATCTTGTCTCCATCCTGGGCCTGGAGTCTGCTCCCTCTGACTGGCACCGTCTTGCTTCCATCTTGGATCTGGAGTCTAATCCCTCTGACTGGCGCCATCTGGTCTCCATCCCATGCAGCCACATTGAGATCGGCACTGGCTGTGCCAAGCTTCCGCCAGAATCACCACCAGGATCAGCAAGACCACACCAGCCAGGCCAATGCAGATAGAATTCTTCACAGTGTAATTTTGGGAGGTAGGGGCTGGAAGCAGGACAGTAGGGTCACCGACAGGTGGACAAGACCCCTCCCAACACTAACTTCTGAAACAGGAGCTCCTTCCCCACTTTCCTGGCCTCACGCTACAGTCCAGTCCGGTTATCCCAGGCTGACCATTGGGATGTCTCCACCCGGCGCTTTCCCCTGGGCACAGTTCCAAGTGGCTTATCTGTCTGGGGTCCTGCTTCTGCACATGAAGGGCTGATGTCACTGGGGCCTCCTAGGAATCAGAAAGGGCTGAGGCAGCCTTTTCTTCAATTTCTCGGACTCATTTCAGCTTCCCGAGTACTCCCCACGGCCTTCCCTTTAGACGCTTGCTTTTGCACCCGCCTCTCCTGGGTCCCTTCTCCCACTGCCTTCCTTGAGTGCCCCTGAGACCCTAAGGTTCACCCCGTACCCAGCTCTCACAAGCAGTCAACCAGAGGTAATGGGAGGCAGGGCAAAGACGGAAAATTCAGATCTTCCCTAATCAAACTGAGCTTCTTTATCTAGGGCAAATCATCTTACCCCTGTATCTCGGCATGCAAGGAGACATCACCATGTCATGAGTGTCTGCCCTACCAACTGCAAGAAGCCAGGGCCCCACTTTCTCCTTCAGTGCAGGGGCAGAGACCCTGGCCCCTGACTTGGCGACGGTCCCTCGAGTGCTCCCAGCCCTGACCTGGCTGTCCTTCTGCTCTGCCTCACCTCATCCCAGCCCCTCTGACTCCCGGTTCAGTGTTTGTATTTCCCCAAACCCTCCCCTAAAATACCAGCATCTGAACATCTTGGAAAGAAATTAGGAAGATGTTGATATTGGGACACTCCTGTTTCCCATAATTCTACCTAGCAGATGTCAGTTTCTCTCTCTGGGTTCACTAGTCCCTGTTGTGGTTAAGCATTGGGATACTTACCAAAAGGTCAGCGGTTCAAACCCACCAGCCACTCCACAGGAGAAAGATGAGGCAGTGTGCTTCTGTAAATATCTACAGCCGTGGAAACCCTATGAGGCAGGTCTGTTCTGCCCTATAAGGCTGCTGTGAGTTGGAATTGACTCAATGGCAGTGGGTTTGGGTTGGGTTTGGCTCTAAAACCAGGGCAGAGGGCTGAATGCAGAGTCTAGCCTCCAGCACAGGGACCCCTAGTAGCCCCCACCCAGACTGAGATCTGTGCTACTCGCCCGCTGAGGACTGGGGCTCCGTGGGCGGGAGGCTGGAAGCACCAGGGGAATGGGGAAAGGAGATGGGTTGAGAGCTTCTCTGGGGGCTGCTAAAGGTCTATCCCACTTATCCCGGCCCTTCTCTCCCTGAGCATGCATTCCAAGACCCCATATGGACATCACTCAATAACAGATCATAGCCTAAGACACCTGAGAATATGGGGCTGTGGAACTGGAGCTACGAGAGAGACACCCTGTGTCACCCTGCAGAGGGCTAGTCACCTCCTCCGTGCCCTCATTTCTGGACCCTTCTTCACCCCCAGTCGCGTGTGCAGGAGGATGGGCCTCTGACCTTGGACCTGTGAGACTCAAAGCTCTGAACCCGGGCACGTGGAGCTGTGGACAGAAGTCACAGCTGGGGAAGGTGGGAGACGAGCTGGCATCTTACTCCAACGGCCTTGACGGCACAGAACCAGCTCAGATCACCGATGGGAGGCCCTGGGGCAGTAAGCATTGGGTTGGAACCACCACCTCACTGACGGACTCCAGGGACTCGCAAGGGCCGAGCACACACAGGGCCATGTTTGTCTCACTCCATAGGCTCCACCAGAGGACTGTCCACTGCTAGACTAAAGGGCCATCCCTGGACAGTGTGGCTCTGTCCAATGGAAGCAATGGATTGCAGTGCAAGACAGCGTCGCACGGAGCCACGATGATTCTGGTCAGTTTAAGGGCACATTCAACAGACCAGCTGAGCAAACAGATGCACATTCCTTTGAAGGGCATCTGTCCGGCAACTGATCTCTGGACAGAGGAACCAGAGGGAGCTGGGAACCTATTCCCCAACCCACGGGGCAGTGCCCAGCCCTGTCACCCTCCAGCAGCTGGAGTCCAGATCTTCCATAGTGTTCACGCAAGACCCAGGTCTCCAGGGAATTCAGTGGCGCCTGAAGGCAGAGGGGATACATGTGCTGAGGGAGAGAGAGCCATCATATGTGACAGGAAGGTCAAGGAGGAGGTCTGTGGAGACATGGCGGTGCTGGGGACAGGACCCAAGACCTGAGAACAAACATGAGGAGGTGTCTGAGATGGAGGGGGGGATCTGGGTGGCTCCTCACCTGTCACCACCAGCTTCAGAACCTCGCTGCGCTCAGACCAGACATCGCCTGTGTAATAGAGGCAGCAGTAATGCCCTGCGGTGTCTTTGGTCACCAAGGAGATGGGGAATCTGGCCTGTGTCTCCGTTCCCGAAGAGTTCTTCACATACGGATATGAGGATCCTCCATCCTTCTCCAGCCGGAACACATAATTTCCGGGAGGGCCCCGGCACACAAAGGTCACACACATCCCCCAGGGGATTACGGAGCCCGGCTCAGCTGAGATGGAGGGTCTGTGCAGGTTCCCTGGGGAAACAGAGCGGACATTCATTCAATGCACACTCGTGGCGAAACCTCCACTCCACGGAGTCCACCCGTTTTTAGCCGTACAGTGCAGTCACTTGAGGAAATGTACGGAGTTGTGCAACCACCACCGCAACTCAAGCTCCGAACATTTCCATCTTCTGCAAAAGGCCACCCACACCCATTCCACGGCCACGTGAACTCTCGCCACTGCAGACCTGTTCTCTCCACCTGACAAGAAAGACACCGAGACGTGGTCACAACTTGGGCCTTGCTCAGTGCCACGCGGGAGGCGTGTGTGTCACTAAGCCACCCCAGATCCCAGGCATGTCTCTGAAGAGCCCAGCTCTGTCCCTGCCCAAGGCCACTCTCCAGGGGACAGCGAGGAGAGGGCGAAGGCCAAGGGTGAGGATGGCAGGACGTTCGTGGAGACCCCGTCAGGGATAGGAGGAGTCTGGGATTGCAGAGGCCAGTCCCCACTAGGATTGTGTGAGGGTGGAGAATGGTTTGTAAAGCTCTCGGGGGATCCCTAGGAGGGGTGTGGGTAATGCACCCGGCGCAGGTGTGGTTCCCAGAAGAAATCCATCAGAAGGGGCTCTAAGGCACAGCTTCTGTGGAGGGATCCTCTCTGGGTTTCCCTGTGTCCTTTCTACACCCATCTGAGCCTTGTTTGGACTTCTTGATTTTTAAGCCTCTTGAAAAACCCCCGTGTGTCAACTTGGCAGAGGAAGTTAGGGGAGAGATGGTGTAAAGCCCCAATACAGGAAGATTGTGTCAAAATTAGCAAAATCCGAGGGGCAAGAGCAAGACTGACCCTGGCCCCAGACGGCGGGGTGGCCGGATGTGGCTGAGAAAGTTCAGGGCAGATAAAGGAGAGTCTGAGGCTCCCTGAAGGTGAACCTGGGAGGGCTCCGAGGACAGAGAAAATTGTGCCTTACAATCTAAGATGAAAAGAAGTGAAAAAATAAATAAATGAAACATTAAATATGAAATAAGTGAAGAGTAAATTAAAATAAAAGGAAAGAAATGGAAAATTAAAAATAAATGAAGTGAAATCTAAAAATACATGAATAAAGAAGGAAAAATATAAAATAAAGGAAAAAAATAGTAAATTAAACAGTTCACTGCAAATAAAATGACCTTGGGGGTAGACAAGGGAGTGAGTGGGAAGCAGGCAGGGATGGACGGTGGGGGCAGAGCCGCCAAGGGCAATAGCAGCCGTGGATCCGAGAGGCAGAGGTGCCCTGGAGGGGGTCGGGGAGACAGTGTGGAGACAAGACCCGAGGAAAATGGAGGAGGTAAGACCCCATGCTTTGGGGCGGTGTCACACGGGGCAGGAGGGTGAACACGGGCTCTGGGATGGGTCCCCAGACTCTGCCCTTTGGGGCCGTAGCATTCCCTGCCTAGGGGACGCCCAGGGCGGTTCTGGCTTGTGTGCAGAGAGGTCAAGGCCAGCTGTGGGCGTGCTGGTTCGGAGCTGTCTTTGGTGTGTTAACTGGAGCTACTAGGAAGGTGCAGCCTGTGGTTGGTGCAAATGGTTGAGCACTTGGCCACTTACTGAAAGGTTAGTGGTTCGAGTCCACTCAGAGCCACCTCAGAGCCTTGGTGGTCTAGTTCCCCAAAATCAGCCGTTGAAAACTGAAGAGACCAGTTCTACTCTGACGCACCTGGAGTCGCTCACCATCATCAATTCGCATCAACTAGCTCATGACTAGTTTTTTGGTTTTATTATTTTTTACTAAGGCAGGTGGAGAACAGTAGAGAGAATTGAGCTAGGGTTTTACATGGGGGGTCAGTTGCAATTTGGGGACTATTTAAGGATCTCTCCCCAGTTTCTCCCAGAATCAGTATCACTCTCAGCCAACAGCTGTCCTTGGGGTAGATAAGGGGCTGGGAAGTTGAACACATGACTCACCGTGTTGTGCTTGGGTGGCTGGTCCCAGGCAGGGCGCTGGAAGAGAAGCCCCAGTGAGAAAAACGCCCACGGCCCCGTTTCCTTACAGGGCAGCTGCTGAGGGACGTTTGACGGGGAATGGGAAATTGGCCTGGTAGCTGTTATTCTTGTTCTTGATAATCGCTGTCAGAGGAGTCCAAATCGTAGCGACCCCACTGTGCAGAGTGGGACTGGTCCATTGATTGCCCACAGCAGATCAACAGACCTGTTTTCCCACGTGCCCCTGGGTGGTTTCCACTGCTAACCTTTCAGCTACTAGTGGAGACAAATGATTTGCACTACCTGGGACCTAAGAGTGGATTTCACTTCTCATAAATTTGCCATCACTTTGCAACATCAATCTGACTATTTAATCCTTCTGGCCCTGACATAGTTTCAAGACAAACCCCCAGTTCCTCTCTTCCAAATG
>NW_006922276.1:259278-262798 GCF_000298275.1 Orycteropus afer afer | reverse complement strand
CAGTTGCCATCGAGTTGATTCCTACTCCACCCGCGTTTTTGCAGTAGGCAGTTCATGTGACCAGGTGTACAGAGCAGAATGTACTTCCTAGGATTTCCGAAACCTTTTGGCAGTCGATCGCCAGCTTTGTCTCATGAGGCAACTGTGGGTCAGTTCAAACTGCCAACCTTTTAGCCAGTCGTCAAGTGCTTAACTAATTGCACCACCCAGGGGCCCAACCAGGCATTTAGCATGTCAAAAAGGCCTGGCTGCTGGAAGCAATCAAAACGTTCATCAATAGACAAATGGATGAACAAACTGTGGTCTGTACACACAGGGGAATAATGCCATTCAACCATAAAGAGGAATGAAGTCTTGATGCATGCCACAACATGGAGGAAACTTGAAGACATTATGCTGAATGCAATAAGTCAGTTACAAAAAGACAACCACTCTATGATGTCCCTCACATGAAAGAGGCAAATATGTAGAAAGCAAAGTTGGTTAGTGGTAACCAGGGATGGGAGGGAGGGGGCATGAGGAGTCTGTACTTAGGGGACACCGAGTTCATGTTAATGATGGTGGAATAACTCAGAAAATGATGGTGACAGTAGCTGTACAATATGAAGACTATAACCAGTGCCACAGAATTTTACAGGTAGCGTTTACTGAACTGACAATGTTTTGATGTATATATTTTCATCACACACACAAAAGGCAATTAAAGGACGGTAGGATCCCCAGAATCAAACCAAACTCTGAGCCTGGCTCTCACCTTGAAGGCAGTGAATCCAGTGTTAGTCTCATGCATGGTCTTGTTGGAGGTAGAGGACAAGGCATAAAGTCAAGGGGTCGTCACAGTTAAGGGGTCTAGCTTCCAAAAGCTTCCTCTTTGTTATGAGAGTGAATGGAAATTACTCTCCAACTTTCGAGGGTTGCAAGGAACACATTTGTTTTGAAACTTAGCATTAAAGAAGATCAGACAAGCAAACCAGGTGCCCTTGAATCATTTCCACTTATGACGAGCTGTTGGGAGTGAGAGTCGAACTAGAGTTTGCAAGGCTGTGACCTTTCAGCAGCAGATCATGGGACCTTTCTTCTGAGGCACTTACGGCTGGACTCAAACCTCTGACCTCTCGGTTATTAGTCAAGACCTTAACCTATGACCCCACCCAGGCACTCCTTAGCATTAAGCAAGACACTAAAAATTCTCCCTGACATTAAATGATACCAGTTGGTCACCTGTGTTTCTTGTGCCTGGTCTTTTCATTGTGTATGTACTATTGTAAGTCTCTCTTTCTTGGCCTCTCTATTTCTTCCTCCTCTTTCTCTACTTTTCCAGTTTCAGTGGCTCTATGTCCCCATCCCTCATAAGACTCCATCCCCCTTGGTCCTTTTATGGTTAGATCCATCCCCCAAGCTGTGCCTAACATCAAGAAAGTGCCCATGATGCTGCCTTTGCAAAGCTCACTTGTAACCTGGCAGAGTGAAGAGGAATGGTGGGACCAAGTTCTTTCCCAATGTTCCAACTCATCCAAGAACAAGACCAGGGCCCTAGTTCCTACCAGTCATGGCTCCAGACTTTGTAGGGTGATCTCCAGCTCTGGGGTCAAGTAACATTGCCTGCTCGCCATGGACCTCCACCTCCCCACACTTGCTAATCTCAACATTGCCCCCTCTTCTCTGTTCTGCTTCTCACTTTGCTTGCGTAATGGCTTCTGTGCATTAAACTATCCTCCTCTCTTTCTCCAAGTCTTGATTCGTGAGTATTTTTTTTTTTAATGGGATAAATATATTTTGCCATTTCAGTGATCATCACATGGACAGTTCAGTGACATTATGTTCATCATGTTCCACCATCACCCTTTTTCCTTCCCAAACCTTCCCCACAGGCTCAGTGTCCTCTAAGCATGGTGTCTTCCTCCCCCACCCCACCCCTGGGTGTTATTAAATTTTCATCAGCTTCATTAGAGAATAATGTACAATACCAAATTGCATCTAGTTAGTGGTTACAATTCAATGATTTTTGACAGTTGTCTGAAACCACTGTCAAATTCAAGACTTCTATCACTGCCAAAGACCAAAGAAAAGTTGATGCTTTTGAGTTGTGGTGTTGGCGAAGAATACTGAAAGTACTACTGACTGCCAGAAGAAAGAAGAAATCTGTTCCAAAAGAAGTGCAGGTGGAATGCTCCTTGGAAGTGAGAATGGCCAGAGTTCGTCTCACCTACTTTGGTCATGTTGTCAGAAAGAATCAGTCCCTGGAGAAGGATGTCATGCTTGGTAAAGTGGAGGGTCGGAGAAAAAACCAAAGACTCTCAGTGAGATGGATTGACACAGTGGCTGCAATGGTGGGCTTAAGTACGGTAGGATTGTAAAGCTGGTGCAGAACTGGGCAGTGTTTAATTCTATTGTACACAGGGTCACTATGACTATGACGTGATGGCATGCAACAACAACAAACTCAAGTCAAAGCTTTAATTTTTTTTACCTTGTTTCCTTTTCTTAACTGAAAGGTCTTATCAGTATTACAATAAACAGCATTCGTTTCCCACCTAAATATGTAAATATATTATTCTTGTAAAAACATTTGCAGTATGTAAATTCAGATGGCTATTCCAAGTAGAAAATGAGGCATTTGATGGTTCTGTGGTAGACTTCTCACCTTCCGTGAGAGATGCCTGTTTGATTCCCGGCCAACGCACCCCACGCAGACACCACCCATCCGTCAGTGGAGGCTTGCATGTTGCTGCGATGCCGGACATGTTTCTGTGGGGCTTCCTGACTAACACAGACTAGGAAGAAAGGCCTGGCCATCTGCTTTCAAAAATCAGCCGAGAGACCCCTGTGGACATTGTCCAGCCCCAGCCGATCATGGAGATGGCCCAGGTCTGGTCAGTTCCTTCTGTTGTGCATGAGGTTGGGGGCCACCACCACCACCATTTATGAATTATTAACCTTCCTTTATGGAGGTCAGCAAGTTACTGAGGGTATCTTCAAATTTCAGATGATTATCAAGGTATAATACATGTAAAAACTTTCTTGAGGGTTATATCTAAAATCTAATGATTTATCTAAATCTGATCTTAGGATTTTAAGACCTTCCCTCTCTCTGTTTGTTTCTCATTTCCTTTCTTCTTCCTTCCCTCTCCCTTCCCCTCCTTATTTTTCTTATGGACAACTCTGTAGCTCCTTGGGTTAAGACAAGTTTCCATTCCCTTAATGACCTAGGCAGTGGGATGGAGCCAGCTTCTGAGAGTTGATTGTGAACATCTCTTCCCAACTCCACATTCAATTACGTACCTTTGGTAGCTTGAAATTGGCCATGTTGTGGGTATTGACACCATGGAAATTGGCAGATGCTACGAATCAGGTGGGAGCTCTGGTAGCCTAGTGCCTAAGGCACTTGGCTGCTAACCAGAAGGCTGGCGGTTCAAACCTACCAGCCACTCCTCGGAAGGAAGGTTGGGCAATACTACTTCCGTAGTGATACTGCCTCGGAAACCCAAGGAGGGGTCGCTATGAGTCGGGGCTGACTCGA
>NW_006922276.1:257491-258753 GCF_000298275.1 Orycteropus afer afer | reverse complement strand
CAGCCTTCTGGTTAGCAGTCAAGTGTCTTAGGCACTATACTACCAGAGCTCCTAGCACAACCCTAGGTCCATTAAATTAAATTTCCAAAGGCCAATTAAAAGAAAATCAATGGGAACATGTAAGGGCATATTGTGAAACCAACACCCTAAGGAAAGCCAGGGAAATGGTAAGACCACGTCTGTTTATTGGATGTACCACATTCCATGCCCCTTCCTCCCTCACCTGAAGTGGCCAACGTTCTAAAACGTGTGTTAAAACTTCCCTTTCGTCTTTATAAATAGTTTTATCGCATGCATACAAATTTGTGTGTATACGTGCACATTACACACAGATATTGTCATTTTCACTTTGTGACAAAGTATAGTTATCGACAAAATTATTGAAATCTCATCACATATATACTGAACACACATTAATGTTTTATTAATTCATTAATGGTGAAATAATCATTCTGAATTTTGATCTTTACCCAAACATTTATTCTTTCCATTGTTCTTCATTCCTTCTCTGTTTCCACTGGGAGTACTTTCCTTTTATTCTCTTTGGATCCATCTGTTGTGATGAATACAATCAGTTTTTCATTGTCTGAAATGCCTTTACTTCACCTTCAGTTTTGAAGAGCCTTTTGTCTTGTTCCAGAATTGTAGGTTGGTAATTAGTTTCTTTCAGCGATTTAAGGATGCTATTCCATTGTTGAGGGCATTCATTATTTCTGTTGGGAATGAGCTGCTAATCTTGTTGTTCCTTTGAAAATAATGCATGTGGTTTTGGTTTTATTCCCCCTTAAGACTTTTAAGATTATTGTGTGCGATGTGTGTCAGGGTGTGTGGACAGGTGTACAAGTGTTTGTATATAAAGAGGTGCATATTTTTACTTGTTTAGGTGCATAATGTACAAAAGGGCACATATGAAATGCACAGCTTGATTGAACTTTCATGAATTGAGCACATCCATGTCATCACCAGCCCAGCCCACCAACAGAGCACTGCTGCTCTTCACAGGCTCCCTCCAAGTGGCTTTCCCGAAACTCCTGTCCGAGGGGGAAGCCCCGTGGAGCTCGGGCGTAGCCACCGGTCATCCATCAGTGGGGGTCTGTGTACGGCTTGGATGCCGAAGTTCAGCAGAGCTTTCAGACTGGGACAGGCTACAGAGAGAGCTCTGGTGATCTCCTACCAATGAAAACCCTGTGGACCACAGCTGTCTGATGTGCAGTGGATGCTGGGGGCGGTACAGGCAGGGCGCAGCATTTGTTCTGTTGTGC
>NW_006922276.1:254662-256006 GCF_000298275.1 Orycteropus afer afer | reverse complement strand
GGCTACCAGTGCTCACCTCTCTGTGAGAGATCACATTAGCAGGTACTCGATAGAGTGGGAGAAAACGCAAAGTCATAAATGATGATCATCACAGGGTTACTGCTCAGAGACTGGTACAACTCCTGAGACTACAGACCTTAGTCACCCTTCAAGCCTGGAACTGAACTCTGCTCTCATAAAGGTTACAGGCTGGGAAACCCTATGGGGCACTTCAGCTCTGTCCTATAGGGTTACTATGAGTCAGAATTGACTCAGTGACACACAACAACAATAACAAATAACATTCACGGCATAGATCCCCTCATTCCCTCTGGAAACCAACACAAGACTTAGCTAACCTGAAAATAATTCGAAGACTAGTCAATAACCAGAAGAAAAAGAGGCAGCTGTGTCAAAGGGTGGCTGCACCCTCCTGTCCTCCTGTTCTTGACTCTGGCCTTTGAGGAAGGAGGATGCCAGTGGTCTTTCCATTTTCCCCTTCCACTGAACACCAATGGCGTAACTTCAGGTGGGTATGTGCCTACAACTCTGGGTTCGTTTCCCTTCCAGTCACCCACACAGGACTCTGTGTTTTTTGATGTCATAATGACAGTGACAATGACCTGTATTGTCTGCTGTCATGGATGTGATAATAATTTAGACAGCTTCCTGGACTCCAGTGGGAGCTCTCTGTCCCCGAGCTCAGGATTTTCCTCTCTATCCCGACTCTACTCATTGGATTCAGAAGGTCCTCAGACCTGTGTGGTCGTAATGCTCCTCTGGAGAGCAGAGTGCAGAGCAGACAGGCTGACGGCTTTGTGGGGGTCTCTAGGAAGCCGTCAGAAGCTAGAGTCTCATGGGGTCCAAAGACTTAGGAATCTAGACTCCAGAGTCACTCCACAGAAGCCCTCCCCACCCAGCCCTTCCTGTTGTCTAACTTCCGCTCTCCTGGTGGAGGGAACATGTGTTGATCCAAGAGTTTAGGCAAAGGCTTTACCACGTTTCCCTAGCCCTAGAAGAGAAATTCAGGTTTGAAATACTCCTTACTTCACTCAGAAGCCATGCTTTTTTTTTTTTTTAACTTTTTATTATTATTAAGCCTTTAAGCTCTAGGTTCAAGCCTGGGGATGGGAAGCCTGATGCTTGGGTAGACATTCTTTTCATCATTGTCTTCTCTCTAAGTTTGTTTACTTTGTTATTGTTTTTGTTGAGAATGTGCATAGCGAAACATGCACCGATTTAATAGTTTCTCCACGGACAATTCAGTAACATCGGCGACATTCTTCAAGTTGTGCAGCCATGCTCACCTCCTTGTCTGAGTTGTTACTCCCCAATTAACATGAATTCACGGCTCCTAAACTTCCT
>NW_006922276.1:248564-251801 GCF_000298275.1 Orycteropus afer afer | reverse complement strand
ACATTCCAGTCCATACCTGTCCTTACCTGGAAGTCACCTGACCCAAACCCCACATCCATACTGGCTTCAGGTATGGAAAGGGATTGTGAGCAAGAGTTGATAGCTGGACACAAATGACACCGCAATACTGGCTGTGCCTCATATGGAACATGGGACCTTAAACAGGTCACCTTCCCAATGAACCCTGACAAATGTAACTTGATGAATTTCTTTCTTTGTGTCTTCTTTTATTCATTCAGTATCTTTCCCTTGGGTGCACATGAAGGACTTGGTTCTGTGGTATTGGAGATACACCATTGTTTTAGTTACCTACTGGTGCTATAACAAAAATACCACAGTGGGTGCGTCTAAAGAACAGGTATTCATTCCTGTTCACAATTTTGGAGGCTGAGTGGAGGGTGTCGGCAGGGCTGTGGTCTGTCCACTCTAGGGAACATCATTCCTTGTCCCTTCAGGCAGCCCCAGGTGTTTCTTGATGTTCCTCGTCTTGGATGTGGATCCTTACATGGGTTCTTCCCCTGTGTGTGTCTGGACGTCTGTGTCTATTCTCCCCTTTATGAGACATCACTCGGAAGGAAATAGTTTTAGAACCCATGCTCCTGCAGCATGGTCTCATTAATTTACCAGCGACAGACTGTGTTCTCAAACAGGGTCATATGCACAGATACAGGCATTAGGACTTCAACAAGTCCTCTCGCAGCCCATAACACTAGTCAGTGAGGCCCATTGTCTAATGAGAAAGGCACATATCCACCTATTCAAGGAATTATATAACTACAGTGGTGACACTTAGCCCGGAGCAACATTAGATTTTAAACAAACACAGCTCACAATAGCAGTAGTCTCTCACAATGGAATGTCTATTTCTCATTCATGCTACAGTTCAGTATGGTTATCCCAGGTTGGCAGTTCTTTCAGGGGGCAATTCATTCACCCAGGATCTTTCCAATATTTTGGTTCTAGCATTCCCTAGGACCTGAGTATTCTGTTGCAGATTCAATAAAAATGACAATTAACGTTTACTGATAACTGATTGTGTGTCAGAAACTATTCATGGTCCTCCGTGTGGATAACTCATTGCCATCGAGTTAATTCCAACACATAGCAACCCGATAAGACAGAGTAGAACCACTCCATAGTGTTCCCTAGGCTGTAATCTTCACAGAAGCAGATTGCCACATATTTCTCCCTTGGACAGGCTGGTGGATTTGAACCACCAACCTTTTGGTTAGCAGCTGAGTGCTTAGCCACTGCACCACCAGAGGTCTTCTCCATCTGGATAGTTTGTTTAACTATCAAAGCAATGCTTAAAGGAGTTTCCATTGTTAGACCCATCGCATAGATGAGAACACTGATGTTCAGAGGGACAACGTACTTAATCAAGGTTGTTCATCAGATATGGAGCTGTAATTCAACCCAGACAGATGCTATGTTCTTAACTGTTACTTCTATGTTGTTATTTTCATTAAATAAATTGAAAAGTGAGAGTAGATAGACCAGGTAAGAAGCTCTTACCTGCTCCAGGAGAAAGATGATGATCATTGCTTGGACTGGGGTAAAAGGAGGATGTAAATGTTTGCATGAATTTATGCCTGCAGGATAGGCTCAAAATAAATGCTAATGAAGTCTGGCTTCTAGAAACATCCAGCTAGGTTGTTTTAGACTAAACTAGACTAAACTCTCCACTGTAGAAAGCTAGAAAAGCTAAGCAATATTTATATATATATAAATATATATATAAATCTGCTCATAAATTTTGGAGAGCTTCCAAAGCAGAAAGAATTTATGGTTCTATGATGCAAAGGGGGAAGTAAACCAAGAGAGGGGAATTTATCACTTGGGGATCATTTTGTGTTGAAACTTTGCTGATTCTGCAAGTGAAAACAGCATATGAGAAGAGGAAAAGCTAAAAGGAAATTTTGGCAGTCTTCTTAGCCTTGGTAAAAAAAAAAAAAAAAAGGAAGTTGTGGACATCTCTGGAAGAAGATAATGATATCTAAAGTACTAAAGCATTCTCCCCCCCCAAAAAAAAAATCCATATGTAATTTTTGGCGTAAAATAAAAAATAAGCCATAAGTCAAGACTAGACCAAATAACCTAGAGAGAGAAAAAAATATATATATAGTAAAAACAGACTCACTGGGGAACTATTAGACTTTAAAAAACTATTAATTACTACATACAAGCAATCAAAAGACAAGATACAGAATGTCATCAAAGAACTAGAAAGTATAAAAGCAAATGAACAAAAATTCAAGAATTAAAATATGTAGTTACTGAAATTAAAAACCCAACCGATGAGGTTAATGGCAAGTTAGACTTAGTGAAAGGACAGAAAGTGAACTGAAACACAGATCAGAAGACAATATTTAGATACTGGAACAGAAAGACCAAAGAACAAAAGTTCAGAAAAAGGCATAGATGAAAAGTGCGAAGATCTAACATATGTATATTTGGAGTACCGTAAGGAAAGGAGAGGAGAAGAGAGAGAGAGAGAGGGTGGGAGGAGCAATATTTGAAGACTTAATGGCCAGTAAGTTCTAAAATTAATGGAAGACATCAAGGCCCAGATTGGATGTCCAATGGGCAGCTTAAAGTTAAGTTCAAGTCCCACTGGTATCTCCACTGCTCCTCAGATATGCCAGACGTGCACCTGCCTCAGCACCTTGGCACCAGCTGTTCCACTGTCACAAATGTTCTTCCTCCAGAGATGCCCATGGCTCCTTCACTTCTTCAGTCTTGACCTCAGTGTCCACTTCTCATGTAGACCATCCTGGACCATTCCATCTAAAACTGCTACACTCCCTCCACGTGCTCTATTATCCCTCACTGCGTGCTTTTTCTCTTCAGCACATATCACTATCTTTATGTATTTTTAAATTAATATTCTTTTTAAAGTAATATTTTATCGTGTTTTCAATGAAGGTTTACACAGCAAAAACCACCATACAAGACAAAGAATGACATTATATAATGATTAAAGGATCAATTGAACATGAAGATACAACCATAATAAATATCTATGGACGCAATGAAAGAGCCCCAAAATACATAAATCAGACTGCAAAAGAGTTGAAAAGTCAAATAGATGACTCCACAGTCATAGTGGGAGACTTTAGTACACCACTTTCAATGAAAGATAGAACTGGAAAGAAACTCAACAAATATGCAGAAGAGCTAAGCAATACAGTCCACCAGCTTGACCTTATAGACATCTATAGAGCACTTCACCCAACA
>NW_006922276.1:246143-246796 GCF_000298275.1 Orycteropus afer afer | reverse complement strand
ATTCAATGCAATCCCAATCCAGATCCCATCCACATTTTGTAAGGATATGGAAAAACCAATCACTAACTTTAAATGGAAAGGAAAGAGACCTCAGATAAGCAAACACTATTGAAGAAGAAGAACAAAGTAGGAGGTCTCACACTGTAGGATCTCAAAACCTACTATACAGCACGGTAGTCAAAACTGCCTGGTATTGGTACAACGACAGACTCATAGACCAATGGAATAGAATTGAGAACCCAGAAATAGATCATCAACTTGTGGTCATCTGATCTTTGACAAAGGGCCAAAATCCATTAAATGCAGAAGAGAATGTTTATTTAATAAATAGTGCTGGCAAAACTGGATATCCATTTTCAAAAAAATGAAACAAAATCTGTACTTCACACCATACACAAAAACTAACTCCAGATAGATCAAAGACTTAAATGTGAAACCTCACGGAAAAACTAGGGGCAAATTTAGGGTCCCTAATACGTGGCGTAAATAGACTATCAAACATTACCCAAAATGCACAAATAGCAGAAGAGAAACTAGACGAATGAGACTTTCTAAAAGTTAAATTTTTATGTGCTTCCAAAGACTTCTCCAAAAGAGTCAAAAGAGAACCTATAGATTGGGAAAAAAATATTTGGCAATGACATATCTGACAA
>NW_006922276.1:229201-230151 GCF_000298275.1 Orycteropus afer afer | reverse complement strand
ACCTCTTCCCTGTGTCCATCCCTCCATGCACTCCTGCCCCCTGAGCTGTCTCCCATGATTGATCTCTCCAAGGAGTGTATCTACCTCAGGTATCTGTTCAACTCATTCCTGTCTTTTGTTTGGCTGGAAGCCACAGGTGTGCATTCAATTCCAGACCTGAAGGGCAGCTGGGGCCATAGTCTCAGTGGTTCCACCATCTGTCATGAACATTTGACTCGTCTTGTCAAGGATCTCCCCACCTTCTACCTGCCCATCAAGCCGTTTTGCCTTTTTCTCATGTATTTTCAAAGTGAATTCACTCTCCACCCTGAGTCATTCACCAAGCTCACCTTTAACACAGCGCTCAATGTTTGTTTACAGTTCTTTTCCCTTTTGTGTGTGTGTGTGTGGAAAACTTCTAAATAACTTTAATGGATAGTTTTTCTTTTTTTCTTTGAGATGCATTTATTTACATTGTGGTAAAATACATGTGTAATGCCATATCTGTTCACTCCTCTTCACATGGGCAGTGAATTATGACATCAGTACTGTTCATTATGTTGTCCACCACAAATTCTGACCCCATCTTTAACAGGAGCTTGGTGAGGCCTGAGTCCTCCTTTCCCCTCCGTCCTGCCTACCACGGTCACCACCAATCAACTTCAACCTTGTCGCCTCTAAATATTCCATACATGTGAGATCGTACACTGTATGTCCTCTTGTGACAGACTCATTTCACTCAGCACAAGGTTTTCAAGGTTAATCCATGTGCTGTGACATAGCTCATGGTTTCATTTCTCTTTCTGACTGAGTAGTATTCCTTTTTTTGTTCTTTTGAGGTAAAATTTACATACAGTGAAATGTACATATCTTATATATACTATTAGCTGAATTTTGGTCATTGTAATTGTTTGACGATTGTATACCTCTATGAAAATATAGTAAAGAACCCTGGTGGTGCAGTGGTTAAG
>NW_006922276.1:224961-227451 GCF_000298275.1 Orycteropus afer afer | reverse complement strand
CCCCTCCGCCCTCCCAGGACCCACCCCCACACACACCTTCTTCCCTCAGGGAGCCTTCTGGGGTGTACTTAGTCCGAGCCAGCTTCCTGGGTGTCAAGCCGGAGCTCCAGCTTCTGCGAGCCGTCTCTCACACAGGGTTTGCTCCCAGGAGGCCTGCACTGTAGCCCCTTTGGGGAGTTGCTTTAGTCCATATGGATCCTGGGGTCCCTGGGGGGTGCACACGGTTACTGCACGCAGCTGCTGACTAGAAGGTTGGGGGTTCTAGTCCGCACCGAGGCCCTCAGAAGAAAGGCCTGGTGATCTGCTTGTGAGAAATCGGGCCCTGGGACCTGCAGGGTGCAACTCCCCTCCGACACTCCTGGGGGCGCCGGAGTCGGCGTTGAGCCGACAGCCACTGGTGACTGGCCCATTGATCTGAGTCCGTGGGAGAGTCAGTGCTGGCTGACGGAAGGCCACTGGCTCGATTTTCCGCCCTTGTTTCCTGGGTCTTTTTCTTCTGAGGAAGACAGAGCATTACTCCAGGGTGTCATTGTTGTTATGTGGCATCAAGTCAACTCTGACTCATGAAAGACTCCCGAGAGAGAGTAGAACTGCCCCATAGGGTTTCCTAGGCTGTAATCTTCCCCAGAAGGAGCTCTGTGATTCAGTGTTTAAGGCATTTGGCTGCTAACCAGAAGGTTGGTGGTTCCAACCCACAAGCAGCTCCATGTAGAAAGATGAGTCAGTCTGTGTCTGTAAAGATATATATAGCCTTGGAAGCCCAATGGGGGTCGCTATGAGTTGGAACCCACTCGATGGCAGTGAGCTTGGTTTGGGGATCTCTATGGGAGCAGATTGCCAGGTGTTTAGTCCTGCAGAGCTCCGGGGTGGGTTCTAACCACCAACCTTCTGGTTAGCAGCACAGGGCTTAACCATCATGCCACCAGGGCCCCTTGTTCCGGGGTGGACCTTGGCGTTTCTGGGGTTCTTGGCTGAGCACTGTGCCAGCGTCCTTTCAAGCTCTGTGGGTGCTAATCGAGGCCTCGATGGATGAGAGCCTTCAGGTGGCGCAGAGAGGGCTGGGCGGCCGGACAGGCGATGCGGTGTAACTCCGGCCAACACCCGCCACGTGCGACAACGGACCCCGCGCGGCCAGATGTTCTAGTTCTCCAGGAGAACACAGAACGCTGGGTATTTTTAAAAGCAAAATCCCTCAGCTTTTAAATGTTAAAACTAATTCAAATTAAATAAGAAAAGATGCTGTGTGGGCCAAGTAAAACCTGTCGGTGGGTTGGATCTGACTGGTTGGCGAGCTCTGGTGCGGCCAGATGCTGAGTGGCACTGGCAGGAAGGGGGCAGGCGGAGGGACAGGGGCCCGGAGAGGCTGTGCGAGGGGTTCAGGGAGAGAGGTGGCCATGACCCCGCCTCCAGGAAGCCCTCCTGACTCGCTTCTCCTGACAGAAGGCAAGGGCAGGTCTGGCTAAAGCCTCAACCTAGGCTTCTCAGGACTCAAACTCTCGGCGACTCCGGTCAGCAGGACGATTCTGCAAGTCCGAGGGGAGACTGTTTGCTGCTTAGCTCTGGGCCTCGCACATGGTGGTCGTGTTAGGCACTGTCGAGCGGTGTCAACCCATACCGACCCCATGTACAGCAGCAGGAAGCAGTCTGGGCTCCCACACCATCCTCGCCTCCTTCCCAGGCTTGAGCCCATCATCGCAGCCAACTGCGTCAATCCATCGCGTTGAGTGTCTTTCTCTCTTGTTGACCCCAAAACGTTAAGGCTCATGTCAAGGGACTGAAAATCACCAGAACGCTGTCCTCTGTGCTACATGGACCCATTTCCAAGCGAGGGGTCCATTGGCCGGCTCTGCCAAGCTACGATCCTACCCCTTAATCCGTCATCATGACCTCTCCCCAGAAATCTTACGAATAATCATAACTTCCCATTTGCCGTAAGCTTACAAGGGAGAGTAACCGGAAACCCCGTTGAACCCCTGGCGACAGCAGTCCCGGGTGTGCTCCCGTGGTGGGCTTCTGCACAAAGCTGCTTTCTTTGCCTCAACCTGAGTCTGTGACTCTGTGAGCCACCAGGACAGAACCGGGGCCCGGATTCACGGTTCCAAGGTGATAAATTTTAGCTTACGGCTGTCCTAGGAAACCAAGTCACCAGTCATGACATGATATAAGAGATTGTGGCCAGCTCTTTGCTTATGGAATACACTAAACGTAGGGCAGAAAATACCTGAGAACGTGGCCCATGGTGGAAGCCGTTTTGTTTTCATGAAGCTTTATTTCAGCTGTGTATCTGTGTGTGTGTGTGTGTGTGTGCACCAGCTCATGACGCAAAATGTACTTCTGATGGTGGGTCATGGTCCTACAAGTTGGAAATGTGCCACTCTCAAATATTATCTGCATGAGGATTGCTGCAGCAGGGCCAGATGGCAGAGAGATTAAACCCAGGGCTGAGAGGGTTTGACTTGGTCTGCGGCCAGTGGGGACCCAGTGCGTGAT
>NW_006922276.1:220706-224566 GCF_000298275.1 Orycteropus afer afer | reverse complement strand
GTGGAGTTGGTGAAGAATACTGAATACACCACGAGTCGATCCAAGAGGAAATGCAACCAGAATGTTCCTTAGAAGTGAGGATGGGGAGACTCAGCTTGCTTATTCTGGACATGTCATCGGGAAAGATCAGCTACCAGAAAAGGACATCGTGGTTGGCGGAGGGTCAGCCCAGTGAGGGAAGCCCTCAGTGAGATGGACCGACAAAACGGTCGGGACCACGGGCTCCAACGTACCAACGACCATGCGGACGGCACAGGACTGGAGAGTGTTTCATTCTGTTGTACGTAAGGTCACCGTGAGTCCACGCTGACTCGCAGCAACAACAACAACCATGGAGGCTCTGCGGCCAGAGGGCCTGGGTTCAAGGATCAACATGGCCACTTCCCAGGGGTGTGATCTTAGCCAAGTAACTACTTTTCTCAGAGTCGCAGGTTCCTCATCTGTAACCTAGGGATAATCATTGTACCCACCTCAGGGATTATTGTGGGGATTAAAAGGGGCCGTCTATACAAAGCTCTTAGAAGTAGGAAGGCCTCAAAGTCAGTGCTCATCATAATACTCACGGTCACCACCATCATCACCATAACCACCACCATCATAATCATCAGCACCACGTCCAGTGTCGCCCCATGAACAGTCATCACCATCACAACCTCACCATCATGTTATTGTTAGCATCACCAACATCATCAACTCAACAGCCACTGTCGCCATCATCTTCACGATTATCACCATCATCATCACCAAGAGAATCACTGTCATTGTTTCACCACCACCGTCATCACCGTAACCACCACCATCAGTATCACCATCTTCACCATTATCACCACCACCACGACCACCATCACCACCATCACCATCATCATCCTCACCAGCACCACCACCGCTAGCATCATGATTTTTCTTCTCTGCAAACAACACAGACAACTACCCCAGCCCTTTCTCACCAATCTGGGCCAGCATTCGGGCACGGAGGACGAGGAACACAGTCTCCCTGTCTTCCTCAGCGGATGCAGGCCCCTCCGGGGGTGCAGGGGGGAAGACTCCAAGCGTCACGTCCAGCCCTGCTTCACGGCAAAGGCCCCTGGGCTGGGATTCCCGGCAAACTTAGTTCTAGCCCCAACATTGACCACCTAGGAGGTGACCTCACTGGGGCCAAGTTCCCTCCCAGGACCTCTCCTTCCTCATCTATCAACACGCTATCAGTGGTTCAACATGACAGAGGCTGGAATAAAGCTTCATAAACTGTAGGGTGAATGGTAAGGGGCCAAGGTATCCCCATCCCCATTGAAGTAATCCTTACTGACCTTGTGGGCTTCTTAAACACATGGGAGACATTCTTATAAAGACAGGAGGGGTCCCTATGTAGGCGAGTAGGGTTCTTAGACAAGTGGGAGTGTCTGTACGCGTAGGAGGAGTCCTTATGCGGAAGCCAGGGGTCCTCACACAACTGGGGTTTTAGACTATTTTTAGAGAAGTTTTAGGTTGAAAGAAAAATTGTGCAGAAAGTGCAGGGAGTTCCCATGTATCTCCTCTCCCCACCATCCACTGTTTCTATTATTATCATCTGGCATTCATCTGGCATTCCTGTTGCACGTTGGTTACAATGATGAACCAATATTGATACATAGTATTAACCAAATGGGCAAATCTGCAGCAAAAGACCTCTTTCCAGCGTTGAAGAGCAAAGATGTTTCTTTGAAGAGTAGGGTGCGGTGAGCATGGGAGTCAGGCCGTGCTGTTTTCAATCACTTCATGTGCCTGTGAGAGCTAGACAATGAACAAGGAAGACTGAAGAATCGTGAGCATACCACGGACCACCACAAGAACGAGCAAGTCTGTCCTGCAAGACAGACAGCCAGAATGCCCCCTGGAGGCGAGAAAGGCCAGACTGTGTCTCACCCCCTTTGTTGTCAGAAAGGACCATTCCCCGGAGAAAGATGTCATGCTGGTAAAGTAGAGAGGGTCAGCAAAAAAGGGGGGACCCTCAATGACATGCACTGACAGTGGCTGCCACAGTGGGCTCAGGTACAGCAGGGACTGCGAGGCCCGTGCGGGACCGGGCAGTACTTCATTCTGTTGTTCACCGGGTCACTAGGAGTCAGAGCTGACCCGCTGGCACCCAACAACAACAATAGATCACCTCAGGTTCACCCTTTGAGTTGTTGGTGCTTTGAAAAACTGCCCAGTGTCATGGATCCACAGTTACAGTGTCACATGGAACAGTTTCACTGCCTAAAAATGTCCTGTGCTCTAGCAATGCATTCCTCCCCTCCTCCCATGGGTGTGAGGGGCTTTTATGGGTCTGGAGCGATTCTCACAGACAGGAAAGCTCATGTATAGAAGCTGTGTCCCTAGACAGAGTTTTAAAACGGAGGAGAGCTTTTAGCCAAGTGAAGGTGTGCTTAATTGGTGGGCGCACCTGCAGACAAGAGAGAGATTTTTTATTCACCAGCACAACTAGGTCCACATTTACACATTGGTGACAGTGATTCTTCAAATTAGGCACCCTTCTCGCTAACCTTTCCCAAAATATCCCTCCACCATTTACATTAACCCAACACCCCCTAAATAAAAACCCTCCCTCTCCCCTTTCCTCCCACCCTGATAGCCATGAATAATTTTTGGTTTCTGTATATTTGCAAGAGCTCTGGTGGCACAGTGCCTAAGGCATTTGATTGCTCATCAGAAGGCTGGTGGTTCAATCCCACCAGCCACTCCTTGGAAGGACGGTTGGACAATCTACTTCCATAGAGATATCACCTCTGAAACCCAAGGAGGGGTCACTATGAGTCAGATTCAACTTGATGGCAGTGAATTTGTTTTATTATTATTATTATTTGCTTAAGGTGCTCTGGGGGCAGAGTGAATAAGGCATTTGGTTGATAACCAGAAGGTCAGTGGTTCAAATCCACCAGCTTCTCCATGGGAGGAAGATGGGGTGATCTACTTCCATGAAGATTTACTGCCTCAGAAACCCAATGGGGGTTGCTATGAGTTGGAATTGACTCAATGGCAATGAGTTTGGTTGTTTTTGTTTGTTTCTCGTATAGATTGTCTTAAGGAGCTCTGGTGGTGTCGTGAATGAGGCATTTGGCTGTTAACCAGAAGGTCAGTGGTTTGAACACACCAGCAATTTTGTGGAAGAGAGATGAGGCAGTCCGCTTCCATGAAGATTTACAGCCTTGGAAACCCAGTGGGGGTCTCTATGAGTCGGAATCGACTCAACAGCAGTGAGTTATATGTTTGCTTAAAGAGCCCTGGTGGCGCAGTGGGTAAGCCCTCGGCTGCTAACAGAAAAGGTGGTAGTTGGACTCCCCGCAGCCGCTTCATGGAAGAAAGGCCTGGTGACCTGCTCCTCTCAAGACCAAACAAACATGACCCTGTGGGCTCGGGATCATGGTCACAGGGGACATCAAGCTCAAATGGCATAACATATTACACAAAACCTGGTTCCACCTCCTACTGTGGCGAGTAGCGACTGGGATCTTAAAAGCCTGCAAGCAGCCATCGAGATGCAACGATGGGTCTCTCCTCGTCCAGAGCAAAGAGGAATGAAGAAAACCAAAGATTCATGGAAACAATTAGTCCTGGCCACTGGTACACCATGTGATCTGCAGCCTATATGACTATGAGACCAGAAGAACTAGATGGTGCCCAGCTACCACTGTCAACCACTCACAGGGGTATCTATGTAGGAGATCCTGTATAGAGAGGGAGAACAATGTGGAACAAAACTCATCATCATTTGGAAGGAAAGAAAAAAGGGGGGGGGACCAGGTTTGCTGGTCCGATAGAGCCTGGTGGAACCACTGAGACTATGGCCCCTAGCTGCCCTTCAGGTCTGGAATTAAACCCAC
>NW_006922276.1:219637-220146 GCF_000298275.1 Orycteropus afer afer | reverse complement strand
GAGATCCTACACCATCTGTCCTTTCACGACGGCCTTCTGTCGCCAGCGTGTTGCCAAGGGTCGTGCCCGTGTGGCGCGCAGACAGGGATGTAACGGGCCAAGGCTTGTAAAGTGCCAGTTCTAGAGCCCTGGGCGTGGCACAGCGTGGTGCAGCGCTTAAGCGCTCGGCTCCTGACTCACAGGTCGCGAGTTCCAACCCACCAGGCCTTCCAGGGGAGAAAGGTGAGGCTTCCGTAAAGGTTTCAGCCTCGCTCAGCCCTGGGGGCAGTTCCACTCTGTCCTGCAGGGCCGCTGTGAGTCGGGGTCCACTTGCTGGCACCTGGTTTTGCAGGATATGCCCGTCTTGGGGGTGCCAGCGCGGCATGAGGGGCTGTCTATAGACCGGGGGCTGCTATGGCACGTCGCCTGCCCGGCGCGCCATCGGGGCCCCGCGCGGGACCGGCTGCAGGTGGGCGCGGAGCGAGCGCGGGGCCCCCCAAGTCCAGGCGCCTGCAGTCCCTCCCGCAGCC
>NW_006922276.1:218672-219418 GCF_000298275.1 Orycteropus afer afer | reverse complement strand
CCCCGCTCGGCTCCGGAGGCGCCCGCAGCCCCGGCGTGCGCCCCGCCGCCCGTCCCCGGGGGCCATGGGGGAGCCCCCGGGTTACCGGCCCTCGGCGTGGGTGCATGTCCTCCACCAGCTTCCGCGCGCCGACTTCCAGCTGCGCCCGGTGCCAAGCGGCTTCGCGCCCCGGGAGTTGGCGTACCAGCAGGTGGGGTCGGCCGCGGGGTCCCGGCGGTCGGGACTGGGGGCCAGAGCTGCAGGGTCCCGGAGGCGGGCGGGCTGTGCTCCCGGGGAGCCCCCAGCCAGGGCCAGACTTTGGGGTATCCGAGGGGTGCGGAGCCTGGGCCGTACCTGGACATTCCCGCGGGACGGGTGCCCTGTGCTCCTTGAATAAAGGGGCGCGGGGGACCTGGAGCCCTGAGCCGCTGGAAGGGGTCTGGGAGCCCGGGTTCCGGGGTCTCTGGGAGCGGGCTGCCCAGGAAGCCCGTCTCCCGGGTCTTGGGGGGCGGGCAGCACAGGCTAACCTCCTCGTGTTCTGTAAGATGGCCCCTCCCGCCTCCGTCCGGGCAGGTCGCTCTGTCCCAGTTAAGGGGGGACCCAGCAGGGAGAGGACCTGGCAAGAGGGACGCGCCTGAGGGTGGCCCGGTTTTGGGTGGGACTGCAAACCTGGCCCGGCCCGTGGGAGGGGTGGGGGCTGGGAAACGTGGTGAAGGGGTTGGAACCCAGGACCGGGGGGCAGTGGGTCTGGGCGCTGGGGGGCAGGG
>NW_006922276.1:211638-217851 GCF_000298275.1 Orycteropus afer afer | reverse complement strand
CTGTCACTCATTCTCACACACGCTCACTCACGCACACACCTATACACTCATTTGCATGCCCTCGCTCACATGCATTCACACAATCACTCACGTGCACACTCTTGAACATACACTCACATGCACTCACTCATATGCACGCTCTCACTCATTCTCACACACTCAAACTCACACACACCTATACACTCACTTGCACGCCCTCACGCACATGCACTCACACTCATGCACACTCATACTCACACGCTCATACACTGACTTGCCAACACAAACCTGCACACACACACCCTCCCACCTCCAGAGGCCACTCCTGGACCCAAGAAACTGTGTCCCCAACGCAGAAATACCCACAGATTCACTCCGGCACCAGTGGGCCCACAAGGACACACTCAGTGCACACTCTCACACATACTCACCCCTGTGCTCACACACACACTCACACTGACCCTTTTCACATTCACACAATTCACACACTCATCCACACACTTATTCACTGAGACTTGCACCTGCACTCACACACACACTCACATTCCCTCTTTTCACACTCACACATGTTCATTCACACAGTCATTCACCCTTTATCCACACTCTTATTCACACTCACTCACTCACTTGCTCACACCCACACATTCACACCCACATTGTTTACACTCAGACATGCATATTCACACACACTTGTAGTCACTCTTATTCACATGCATACACACACTCATTTGCACACAGTTACACTTATTCACCCTCACACACATTCACTCACACACATTCACAGTCACACTCTTATTTATATGCACACACACACATTCACTCACACACATTCACAGTCACACTCTTATTTATATACACACACACCCATAAGGACACTGTGATTTAAGGGACACAGTACTGCTGAGCCCAGAGGTCTGGGTGCCAGGACACGACGTTGCCCCTCCTGGAGGTGGGGCTGCAGGCAAGGGCCCACCCAACCCTGTAGTCAGTGTCTACAGACACACAGTTCACACAGCGTCTACTGCAAGGCCCCTGCCACGCAGGGAGCCCTCCCACCCGGGAGGCACGCCCAGCCCCACACGTGTCTCCTCCCAGTGTCCTGTCCTCCCGGCCCTCCCTCCCCCCCGTCTCAGCCGTCTGCTTGTCTCTCCCCCTGTTTGAGCCTCGTCTCTGTCTCTCTCTGCCTGGCTCGCTCAGTCTCTGCTCATCTCTGTGTCTTTCCCGGCCTCAGCCCTGCACCTCCCGCTCTCCTCCGCCTGCCTCCATCTCGCTCGCTCCCCTCCCCTCTTCCTCCTCTCGTTACTCACACGCACTCACTCACACACTCCTCGTGCACTTACACACCCCACTGCAGAACGTCTCTCTTCCCTTCCTTCTGTTGCTCCTTCTCTCCGCTCCTTCCTCTCTCCCTCCTCCTCCTCTCCGTCTCTGTCTCTCTCCATCACCCCCTCTTACTTCTGTCTCCACTCACCCAGTCCCCATCTCTGAGTCTCTCACACACACTGTCACCGAAGCCGAAGCCGTTGCACACCCCCCGCGAGTCCCCGGGGGGCAGACTTACAGCTGTGGTGGGGTGCAGTGCTCAGCGGGGTGGAGGGGAGGACTGACAGGGAGGAGGGAGAGCAAGCCCGCCTGCAGCAGACACGCCGTGCCCGCCCCCGATCCCACACAGTTCTCAGGAACCCCAACAGGTTCGCAGACACTTCTGAGACTCCACCCGCCTGTTTGCACTGAGGATGAAACTGAGGCTCAGAGAGGGTGGGTGCCCTGGCAAAGGTCACACAGCCATGGGAGGGCGAACAGAACTACAACCCGAGACTTGAGCCTCCTTGTGGGGACCTCCTTCCAGTGCCATCTTGGGCAGGGCTGGAGACCCCAGCTCTCGCCCCCTAAACCGGACATCAGCAGGTGGGATCGGAGGACAGCCTCTGATCCGGCCCAGGGTTCCGCGCTTCTCAACTTGGAGGTCCCAGAGCAGAAGCCCCAGCTGTGCAGAGGGGGAGAGCCGAGACTGGGACACACAGGCGCCCGCAGAGGCCTGACTGCACGCCTTCCCCAGGCCCTGCTGCTGGTGGTGGCCTTGGCCGGCCTGGGCCTGGGCCTGAGCCTCATCTTCATCGCTGTCTACCTCATCCGCTTCTGCTGCTGCCGGCCCCCAGAGCCGCCCGGGGCCAAGAGCCCCCAGCCAGGCGGGGGCTGTGTGACCTGGAGCTGTGTGGCTGCCCTTCTCATCGGCTGGTAATGGGGCCCCAGGGTGGGCGGGGAACGGGGCCAGGCCACTCCAGTCGGCCCACCAGCCTTCCTGGTGGTATCCCGGGACGTGGGGGCAGACGGGAAGGGGGCGACTCCCCCGGAGACAGAATCCCGATCCATCCTCGCAGTAGGGAGTATCGTTCCCATTTGATGGATGGAGAAGCTAGGGTTCAGAGAGGTGAAGAGACTATGCCAAGGACAGCCAGCCTGGCAGGAGAGGTTAGGGGTTAAGAGCCAAGGCTGAGCGGTGAGACCACCTGGGTTTACTGACTACATCAGTGAATAACTGTGTGAGCTAAGTGGGGTGATGCTATTTTTCTGGGCCTGTTTGCACTTCTGTAAAATGGACATTACAGTAAACACCCAAGTCGTAGTTACAATCAGATTAAATGGGATAATTCACAAGGCCTTGACAACTGTGAGATAGTGATTCACCCATTCATTCATTCAGCAAGCCTTTCATGAGCACCTACTATGTGCTGGGCGATATGTGCTGGGCGATACCAAACGAGCCAGATAAGGTTCTTGCCTTCATGGAGAGCATGTGCCTTGGTGGCACAGCGGTGAAGTGCTCAGTTTGGTTTTGCTAAGTAAAGGGTTGGCTGTTCCAACCCACCAGCCACTCCGCAGAAGAAAGATGTGGTAGTGGGCTTCCTTAAGATCAAACCAAACCAAACTCACTGCCATCAAGTCAGATCTGACTCATAACGACCTCTCCTTGGGTTTCTGAGGTGGTGTCTCAATGGAAGTAGATTGTCCGGTTTTCCTTCTGAGGAGCGGCTGGTAAGTTTGAACCTCCAGCCTTCTGGTTGGCAGTCAAATGCCTTAGACACTACGCCACCAGAGCTCCCTCCTTAAGATGACAGCCTTGGAGACCCTGTGGGCAGTTCCACTCTGTCCTCTAGGGGCGCTGTGGGTCAGACTTGACTCCAAGGCAATGGGTTTGATTTGGGCTTTGCTTCCATAAAGATGACAGCCTTGGAGACCCTGTGGGGGCAGTTCTCCGTCTTAGGGGGTTGCTCTGAGTTGGAAAAGACTGTGGCAACAGCTGTTCATGGACTTGACGTTCTGGGCAAGGAGAAGGCAGTCACTGAATATTTAAAATCCAGGAGCACCCACTGTGTGCACAAATCTGAGTTTATCTTACTCCCTCTTACCGTCACCTTGATGGACATAGGGTAGTTCTGTCCATCTTTGAAAGAGGGTGGCTTAGAGAGAGGGGACCATTTCAAGGCCTCTGGGCTGAAGTGGAACAGCGGCAGCTGGGACCCAAGGTAGTCTGATACCCAAACCCATCAAAACCCAAAACCTTCTGTGGCATGTCCAGGGACGAGAGGAGGGCACCTGCGGGCGCAGCAGGTAGCAGGAGCCGGTCTGAGCACCGGTCGCCCCAGTAGCACCCCTAGGTCACAGACCAGGGCGCCAAGCCCCCAGGTAGCCAGTGGAAGGACAAGCAACGGTGCTCCTGCAGCCCGTGGAATTGCCTGGAAGCCGCCCCCCAAGCCCAGCTAGGCCCCTCTCCCGCGCTGCTGGGAGAAACCGTGTGTGGGTTTGGGGGTGGGGTGGGGCTGGCTGCCCCATATCCAAGCCTCTGTCTCTTCAGGAGCTCCGGAGTGGGGGTGGGCAGGGGCGCTACACAAAGGCCCCATGGGGGAGAGACACGGCCCGGCCCCCGCTGCCTGGGAACAAGGGGGCTTTGTAAGGCTGAACAATGGGGCGGGGGCGCTGGGGCTTGGCGTCAGAGCCAGGGTCGGGGGTGGAGGCCCCCACGCGCAGCGCGGCGCTGGGAACTGGGAGGACGACCGTCTCCCTCCGCCCGGGCTGCCTGTCGCCCCCGCCGCCCCGGGGCGCACGGGGGGGCAGGGCTTGGGGCCTGCATTCATGCCCCACAATGGGGCCCTGTGTGTTGGCCCTGGCGGGGCGGGGGCGCCGGCTTCTGGCCGATTCCTGCTCCCACAGCCCCCTGCCTGCCTCCCAGCTGGCCGGGCGCTTGGGTTCCCAGGAGACGGGGACTGGGGGTCTGCACCCCTAGAAGCCGCCAGGTGGCGGGGGCGGGGCCTCCTGATACCTGAGGGGACAGGTGTTGAGGACGCCAGCGTCCTAGGTGGGTGGCGAGGAGGGGTGTGGGGCTGGCGTCCTTGGAGGAGACACGTCTTACCCTGAGGCTGGGCGTGATTTGGGTTCCGTTCCGGTGAGGTGGGAGTTAAATTCGGGGGCCGGCTCCCCTCCGCCACTCCACCCACCATTAGCATCACAATGACGTCCCTCCAGCCGGGGGAGGGACGCCTTCCCGTTGCCCTGACAACCTGTGGGACCCGGGGCTGGAGCGGTTCCTTTCCCACGATGCACTGGACCAATGGGACGCGAGTTGAGGGCGGCATGGGGTATGAGGAGGGGGCGGTGGCCCCAGGGGTATCGGGACCGACTGAGATTTCCCTCCTCCTCCTCCCAGCGCCGGCATTGGCATCGGTTTCTATGGCAACAGCGAGACCAGCGATGGGGTTTTTCAGCTCAGCTCCGCACTGCTTCACGCCAACCACACCCTCAGCACCGTGGACCACCTGGTGAGGGCCCACCGCTGGCCAGACCCCAGACCCCAGACCCGGGGACAAAGGAACTCCCTCCAGAAAAACAGGATTCAGACCAGAGCAAAGACCTCAGATGTAAAACTTAGCACCCCAGACCCAGAACTTCAGGTTCAGACTTGCACTGGGGACTATATGCCCAAACAATGACCCTAACGCTTTGCTTCTGCGAAGACTGACAGCCTAGGAGACGCTGTGGGAGGCAGGCAGGGGGCTGTGGGAGCAGGAATCGGCCAGAAGCCGGCGCCCCCCACCCCGCCAGGGCCACACAGATGGCGGCCCATCAGAACGTTAACCCAGGTCTGGAACTCAGAGCCCAAACCCAACCCCAGACTCACCCAATTCCAGCCTTGGACTTCAACCTGAAACTTATCCTAAACCCAAACCAAGACCCCAGCCTCACACCCAGACTGGTTTCCCACATCAGGACCCAGGGACAAAGGGACCCATCTCAGAGAAACAGGATCAGACGGGGGCAAAGGCCCCAGGCCCCAAACTCATACCCATCTCCAGCTCTGGATGTCAAGTTGTGACTCATCCTGCAAACTAGACAAAGGCCGAGGTCTGCAGCTTCCAGAGCCTGACCTCGGAGCAGATCTATGGCCACAGATGACCTGAGTGAGCCCGGGGACCTCAATGCTGGCACTCTGGCACCAGACATTAGGGCCTCAGCCCCGAGTCCAGACACCAATGTTGACATGTGGTCCAGCCCCAAACCCTGGATTTCATATCCATTTCAGACCCTGGACCTTGGAACCAAGACTTGAGACCCTAGACCGAGGGTGACAGATATAAACCTCAGACCTAGGACCCAGAGTTAATTCCAACGTTGGGGCCAGAGTCACTCCCCAGAGCTCAAGCCCTGACACCCTAGAGCTCCTGAACTTGATCTCAGACCTTCCTCACAGACAATCCTCAGATACCCCGTACCTCGGGAGCTCCCACTCGACAAGTCACACTTACGTCCTTACGTCCTGCTCACAGCCCAGTCCCCCAGCCCCAGGGTCCCCACAGCCTCAGCCCCACCCTCCCTGCAGGTGTTGGAGACAGTGGAGAGGCTGGGCGAGGCGGTGAGGACGGACCTGACTACCCTGGAAGAAGTGCTCACACAGCGCACGGAGCTGGTGGCTGCAGCCCGGGGGGCCCGGCGGCAGGCCGAGACTGTGGCCCAGCAGCTTCAGGGGCTGGCCTTCTGGCAGGGAGTACCCCTGAGCCCCCTGCAAGTGGCCGAAGACTTGTCCTTTGTGGAGGAGTACAGGTGAGTGGTGGAGCCCTGGTTAAACTCTTATCTGGTGGGTCGAGCCCACCAGGGGCTCCTGGAAGTCTGCTCCTGAAAAGATTCCAAACCCACCACGAAGTCGGTTCCGACCCACAGCGCCCCTAGAGGACAGAGTGG
>NW_006922276.1:205975-207158 GCF_000298275.1 Orycteropus afer afer | reverse complement strand
GACATACTGCCATGTCTAACTCTTTTTACCGTTTCTGGTGCCAGCCGTCCCTCCCAGGCACTCACTACGTCTCTCCTGGGTCTGATAATTCATTGCAACGGCCACCCAGAACTCACAGGCAATACTCATGATTATGGGGTTTCTTAGAGAAGGAATTTAGGATCGGAAACAACTCAGGATACAGTTTTCCGATCAGGACAGCTTCTTCTTAGCTGTGCCTCAGGCACGCTTCTCTCTGGCTTCAGCCTCTGCCTTGCTTGGGCCAGTATTACAAAGCTCTTTCAGTTTTGCAGATAGGTGCCCAAAGAGGCGCCCCACTCCGCCAGGAAGCCTCCTGCCTCAGTTTTCTCGCTCTGTGGGCCAGGCAGCCCGTCTCTCTGTCTCTGGCTGGTCCCTTGGCTCTGCTGCCTCTGTTGCTCGCTCTTTGCGTCTCTGTGCCTCCAGGGGGTCCAATGCAGGGATCCCGGGTCCCCTGTCAGGTCTCCTCTTGATGGCAGTGAGACTCCACTTTTCCGCCTCTGGGACAGCTCACTGTTATCAGCCTAGCAAGATGACAAAACTGACCAATCCCCACGCTAGGGTTCCATACACTTCATTTGCATGGTCCCACCCCCAGAAGGGAGCCAGGTACCTTATTTACATTACTAATAACCCATCCAATCCCCTTGGGCGTTCACCAGCATCTCAGATTTGCATAGTCCCGCCCAGTCATCTGGTGGGCGTTGCCGTGACCACGGCCAGAAGAGCCACACCAAGGAACTCCCTGCAGCACAAGGGTGAAGAATCTATCACAGTGGGAAAATAATAGTGTTTGATGATGAGAGGACGGTGTCTGGCGTGTCGAGTGCCACACACATTCGCTCCTGCAGTTGCCACAACCACACAAAGCGGAGGTTGTTGGTAGTCGTTCCTGAATCGGCGATGACCCCGTGAGCAGAACAAAACGCCGCCCGGTCCCACAGCAGCCCCACGGTGGCGGGGCCGCTCCAGTCCTCCGCTGTAGCCACCGCACTGCGAGTGCCTTCCGGCCTGGAGGCCCGTCTCCCAGCACCATGGCAACACGCGGGCCACCACAGCAGGACACTCTGACAGCTGAGCGGCTTGCAAAGAAGAACCGTATTCTCTCCCGGTTCTGGAGACCAGAGTCTCATTCAGGATGTCAGCAGAGCCATGCTGCCTCCAA
>NW_006922276.1:201113-205141 GCF_000298275.1 Orycteropus afer afer | reverse complement strand
GCTGTGAGTTGGAATAAAGTCAACAGCAGTGGGTTCTTCCAAAGTGCTTCTGAGTGGCCTCAAACTCCCAACCTCTCAGTTAGCAGCCCAGAGCATGAACCGCTTGCTGGACTCCTGGTAAAAAGCCAGGAAGGGAACGTCAGCCCTGGAGCTGTCCACGCTTCGGGCGCCATCTTGCTTTGAGAAGCACTGACTCCTGCAGAATGTAAAGATGGCGAAACGAGGGCCCAGAGATGGGGTGTCACCTCCGGAGTCCCACAGAGAGGCAGGGACAGAGCTGGGCTTCGGTTCAGGCGGCTGACCTGCCAGCCTGGGCCCTTTCTGCCAGCTTCCTGCTCACCCCCACGCCACTGGCCTCTCTGGGCAGGGGCCAGATATTCAGTTTGACGTCAACAACTACTCCCCCCCCCCCCAGTTTCTCTGGCCCTGAGTCTGGTTCTCCAGGGTCCAGAGGTTGGGGGTCAGGTGGTAATGGGACTTGAAGGGGGAGGGGGGCAGTAGAGAGATTACGAAGCCAGCGCCCACCCCGTCCTGCCGTCCCCATCGCAGGATGACCGTCATGAGTCTCCTGGTTCTGGTCCTGAGCTGGGGGTCCATGGGCTTGGAGGCCGCTGCTGCCGTGGTGAGTGCGGCGGGGGGTTGGGGGGCTGGACTCCCGGGTCTGAGGGAGGAGGGGCTGGGGCCTGGCCCCCTGGGTCCTCGGGGACTGGTGGGGAGCGCTGGGGTCTGAGTTCTGTGGGCCCCAGTATGTGGAGCTCTGGAACCCGGGTTAGTCTCGGGTGTGACGCCCTCCCTCCCTTCTCCGGCCCCCCTCAGGGCCTCAGCGACTTCTGCTCCAATCCAGACACCTACGTCCTGAACCTGACGCAGGAGGAGACGGGACTCGGCTCAGGTGATCCCCACGCGCCTGGTTTCCTCAGGTGCCCCCAGTGCCCAGCCTTGCCTGGGGGTGCCGCGCTGAAGCGTGCCCGCCTCGCCCCCGATGCCATCTCTTCCTGAAGGGAGGCGGTAGAGCTGGGGTGGGAGGATTTAGCCACGTGGACAGCACGCGAGGAGCACGTTTTAGTCCGGGGAAAGATGGCGGAAGCGAAGGTTGCACCCTGCGCTCCAGGAAGGGTGGAGACCAGCGTGTGCCTGGGATGGGGCTGGGGTCGCTGCCTGGTCTTCGCGGGAGGCATCACTGGAGGTCTTGAGGGGAGGGCTGGCCGGGGCACCGGGACGGGGGGGGGGGCCGGGGTGCAGGACGCTGCCCCCTCCCGTCTCCCCCCCCCTCAGGGTCTCTGGGGTCCGGGCTCCTCATGGCTCCTCCCTCTCCCCTCCCGCTTCAGACATCCTGAGCTATTATTTCCTGTGCAACCAGGAAGTCTCCAGCCCCTTTCAACAGGTGAGGGCGGGGGCGGGTGGGAGTGAAGGTCTTGGGGCGAGGGGGGCGCGTGTGCAGGGGACCAGGAATTCCGACTCCAGGAAGGGAGGTGGGAAGCGCTGGGGGCCTAGACTTCTGAGTCCCGCGCCCAGAGCCCTGGGTCCTGAGAGGAGAGGGGTGGACGGGGCCTACTGGGTCCTCAGTCCCGTCTTGCTGCAGAGGCTGACCGTGTCGCAGCGAGCTCTGGCCAACATTCACTCCCAGCTGCAGGGCCTGGAGAGAGAGGCAGTGCCGCAATTCCCGGCTGCGCAGGTGGGCCGGCTGGGGGACGGGGCGGGGCCAATGAGTAGGCGGGGACTGCGGGAAGATGGGCGGGGCCCGAGGAAAGGTGGGCCGGCTGCGTGTGGACAGGGCCGGCCGGGGGGCGGGCTGGGGCGGAGCCAGTGAGTGGGCGAGGCCCTAGGAAGGGTGGGCCGGCTGCGTGTGGGCAGGGCCGACAGGGAGGGCGGAGTCGCGGGCGGGGCCTTGGATGGGCGGGGACTGTGGAAGGATGGGCCGGCTAGGAGTGGACAGGGCCTGCAGAGAGGGCGGGGCCTGCGGGGGGATGGGCGGGGCCGGAGGAAGCGTGGCCCTGCTGGGTGTGGGCAGGGCCTGCGGCTGTGGGCGGTGCCTTGTGGGTCTTGTCGGCAGGGGTGTCGGTCACGTGTGGGCCCGCCTGCCGAATGGGGCTGGTTGGACAGGTATGGGCGTGGCTTCCTGGGTGGGTGGGGCCTGTGGAATAGGGCGTGGCTGTGGACCGGTCCCTGGGTGCGGGCAGGGCTGGCAGAAGGCAACCGGCCCTCCAGGTGTGGGCGGGACCTTTAGCTAAGGGTGGGGCCTGCAGAATGGGCTGGCCAGGTGTGGGCGGACCCTTTGGGTGTAGGTTGTGCCTTTAAGTGAAGAGTCGTCTGGCATTCCACACCCAGACCTCAAGGGAAGGTATCCTGGGGTGGGCAAGATATAAGGAATGGACCTGGCTTGAAGAATAGGGCGGGACCAGCAGGTGTGGGCGGGGCCCAGTATTGTGGGTGGGGCCCACAGAATTGGAAAGAGCCCCAGGGGGCGATGGGCAGTCCCGAGCCCTGGGTGGAATAACAACCTCCCCTCCCACTGCAGAAGCCTCTGCTGTCCTTGGAGGAGACCCTCAATGTGACCGAGGGAAACTTCCACCAGTTGGTGGCACTACTGCACTGCCACGGCCTGCACAAGGTGAACCCGCCCCCCCCACCCGTCGTCGCCAATCCCTCCTTCCACACAGCCTTTGCCTGAACCAACAAAAAGGCCTAGCAGACCTGGGCTCCAATCCCAGCTCTGCCCCTGCTAGGCTGTGTGACTCCGGACAAGTGGCTTGCCCTCTCTGGGCTTCTATTTCTTTTTAGTACTGCAAAAAGCCGGGGTGAGGGCGTTGGTCCCTGCCTTGCAAGGCTGTCGTGAGGATGAAAGGACAGACATTTATGCATGCGCCTGTTGGAGTCAAGCAGAACTCCCTAATTCCCTATTCAAACCGAAGAAACAAGCTGGGTGCCTTCTGGTGGGTTCTGACTCCTGTTGCCCCGTGTGCATCAGAGTGAGGCTGTGCCCTGTGGGATTTTCAGGGGCTGATTTTTCAGAAGTGGTTGCCAGGCCTTTATTCCAGGTGCCTCTGGATGGACTCAAACCTCTCACCTTTCAGTTAGCAGCTGAGCACATTAATGGTTCTCACCACCCAGGGACTTCTCCCTCGGCCTTCACTGGCTCCGTAACAGGCACCACCCCCAAGCAATTGTTCAAGTCACAAACCTACAGATTACCTCCGGGTCTCCCCCCTATTGTGGTGAAAATTAAACACAACAAAACATTGACCAACACAACAGCTTACACATTACAACTCAAGGACATTGATTGCGTCTTTCCTGTGCCACCATTATTGGTACAGAAGTAGCCTTTTTGTTTGCTTTTTGCTCTCTGCTCTTGCCTCCCACAACCATTCTGCCAGCAAGTTCTATTGGCTCTTGCGCCAAAAGCTACCTGGGATCCGGCCACCGCCAGCCTCCCCCAGCCTCCATGCCGGCACCCACATGCCTGTGGCCCTGCCTGTGCACCCGCACTCGGCCTCCACGCACCCGCCTGTCAGCCTTTTAAGACTCCATTAGCTCAGATCTTCCTCCACTTAAAACCCTTTGGTAATTCCTAAGGTGCACAGACTAAAGTCCCCACTCCTTGCCCTGACCTGCAAGGGCCCTGGCTACATTTCCAGCCTCACCCCTTTCCACCCCTTTCCTCAGACTGGTTGCCATGGAGTCGAGTGTGACCCTGGTGACCCCATGTGTGTCAGAGTAGAAGTGTGTGCCATAGGATTTTCAAAAACAGATTTTTCAGAAATAGATCATCACGCCTTTCTTCTGAAGAACTCTGGGTGGACTAGAACCGCCAATCTTTCGGTTACCAGCTGAAAGTTTTAATCATTGCCACCAAGCAGGGACTCCCTCTTGATCCAGTCCAAGTCCATTTAGTCCATTCTGACCCACAGCGCCCCTAGAGGACAGAGTGGAACTGCCCACAGGGTCTCCCAGGCTGTCAATCTTCACAGAAGCAAAGCCCAAACCACACCCCCTGCCTGGAGTCCATTCTGACCCACAGCGCCCCT
>NW_006922276.1:189115-201013 GCF_000298275.1 Orycteropus afer afer | reverse complement strand
AGGCTGTCAGTCTTCACAGAAGCAAAGCCCAAACCACACCCCCTGCCTGGAGTCCATTCCGACCCACAGCGCCCCTAGAGGACAGAGTGGAACTGCACCACAGGGTCTCCCAGGCTGTCAATCTTTATGGACGCAGACTGCCATATCTTTCCTCTGCAGAGCAGCTGGTGAGTTCAACCTTTTGGTTAGCAGCTGAATGTTTAAGCACTGCGCCATCAGGGCTCCTTCTGTGAAGATTATAGCCAAGAATACTCCATGGAGCGTTCCACTGTAACGCATGGGGTCAGCATGAGTCAGGGCAACTAACCGCAGTCCTCCCGCCACTTGACGGTGGCAGCCACTCGGCTCAGAGAGGCTGGGTGGCCTGTCCGGTGTCACACAGCACGCAGCCGAGTCGTGCCCCGCGTGCCGGGCGGGCTCGGCCGCTGACCCGCGCCCCTGCCCCCAGGACTACGGCGCCGCCCTCCGGGGCCTGTGTGAGGACGCCTTGGAGGGCCTGCTCTTCCTGCTGCTGTTCTCGCTGCTGTCCGCCGGGGCCCTGGCCACCGCCCTCTGCAGCCTGCCCCGCGCCTGGGCGCTCTTCCCGCCCAGGTCAGCAGGGGGCAGGGCGGCGTCCTGAGGGGGGACGAGGCAGGGGCCCGGCCCGTGCTCACTGGGGGGGGGGGGCGGCCTCCTGATGGCTTCCCCGTCCTGTTTCTCTGCCGCTGTCCCCCGTTGCACCCCAGTGACGACTATGATGACACAGACGATGATGACCCTTTCAACCCTCAGGTACTGGGCCCCCGGGTCTGAGGGAGGGGGGGCTGGGGGCGTGGACCCCCGGTTCTGAGGGAGGGGGGGTGGGGGCGTGGACCCCCGGGTCTGCGGGAGGGGGCGCTGGGGGCGTGGATCCCCGGGTCTGAGAGAGGGGGGACTGGGGCGTGGACCCCAGGGTCTGCGGGAGGGGGGACTGGGGCGTGGACCCCCGGGTCTGAGGGAGGGGGCACTGGGGCGTGGACCCCCGGGTCTGAGGGAGGGGGGGCTGGGGTCCCACACTTCTGGTCCTGAGAGAAGAAGTCAAGGGCTGGACCCCCGGGTCTGAGGGAGGAAGGAGCTGGGGGTCAGGCCCCCCGGGTCTGAGGGTGGAAGGACTGGGACTGGAACCACGGGGAGTGAGCGCGCGGGCAGGGCCGGGCCACCCCGCCAGGCCACCCGTGCTCTGGGGGCTCAGAGCACCCCAACTTTCCGCGCAGGAATCCAAGCGCTTCGTGCAGTGGCAGTCCTCTATCTGAGCCGCTGCTCCCCGCCAGACTGGAGGCGGCCCCGGCTCTGCGGTGAGCCCCGCCTGCGCCCCGGGGTCACGGGGACCCTCAGCCACTCGCCTGCGCCCCGGGGTCACGGGGCCCCTCAGCCACTCGCCTGCGCCCCGGCGTCACGGGGCCCCTCAGCCGCCCCCACTCGCAAACACTCTTGGGTTTGATTTCCTGACCCTCTCTCCGCGGCAGGGGCCGCCCCCCACTCAACGGGGAGGACTCTGGGGGTCTGAGGGCAGGAGGGTGCTGTGAGCCGTCACCCCCGGCCTGGGTTCACCCTCCGTCTCTGGCGTCTCCCCGCAGTTCCCTCCCTGGCGGCCGGAGAAGACCCCACTAACACCCCTGGCCACGGAGACCCCAACAGGACACCTGTCTGCCCCACTTACCAGCCCCCCTCCATTTCTTCTGAACCCTGGGAGTAAGGTGAAGGGGGCAGGCCACCGGCCAGGGCCCGCTGCTGGGGGGGGAAGGGGGTGCAGAGGCAGCCCCCAATCCCCTCCCTGGCCGGCAGCCCCCCAAAGGGACTGAGCTGGGGGCATGGACCCGCCCCCCGTCCCGGTGCGCTCAGCACCCCCTCCCAGACCCCGTGTGAACTGTGGCACTAACTTGCAGTGGGGTGATTTGAAATTAAAAGAAAACTTTATTTTACAAGCACTGGGTCCTTCCTCATTCTGCTCCTGGGGTGGGGGTGGGGCTGTCCCCACGCGTCTCTCCACCCGTCACCCTGGGCTCCAGGTGTTTCGGCTCCTGTCCAGCCCCACCCCCGGCAGCTCCCAGGGCTTGTTCAGAAATAAATAAATCAGGGCTTTTGCCTGACTCTAAAAATAGCACAGCGGGTGCTACAGGAAGACGCAGACGGGCTGGGAACCAAGACAGCCTGCAAATAGACCTCAGTGTGCGTCTGTGTGGATGTGTGTGTGCGCGTCTATATGTAGATCTGACAGGAGGCACAGCTCAAGCCCCTGTGCAAAGCGCCGTCTGCCTGTGGTTTAGAACCAGGTTTGGCCCGCTGGGCCCTGTGTGGTAGACGACGTCCTGAAAACCAAACCCACAGCCTTCGAGTTGGTCCTGATTCATGGCGACCCCATGTGTTTGACAGAGTGGAACTGCCCCACGGGTTTGCTTGGCTGTAATCTTGATGGGTGCGGAATCCCAGGCCTGCCTTTCTCAGTGCCTCAGGGCTGGGTTTGAACGGCCAACTTCCTGGTTGGTTGGTAAGAGTCATCCAGCCGGTTCTGACAACAGAACCGAACGCTGCCGGGCCCTGCGTCAGCCAAACCGCTCCTGCCGTTTGAGCCCCTCGTTGCAGCCACTGTCAGTGGTCCTGTTGAGGTTCTTCCTCTTTTTTGCTGACCCTCTGTTTCCCCAAGATGATGGCCCTCTCCAGGGGGGCCCTCCTGGTAACGTGTCCAAAGTGCCTGGGACCAGGCTCCCCATCCTAGCTCCTAAGGAGCATTCCGGCTGCACTTCCAACACAGACTTGCTCGTTCTTCTGGGCGCCCACGGTCCATTCAGCATTCTTCTCCAACATCATAATTCAAAGGCCAGCAGTTCTTCTTCAGTCTTCCTTACGTGTTGTCCGGCTTTCACATGCATACAAGGTGTTTGAAAATACCACGGCTCCAGTGAGGTCCACCTCAGTCCTCAAAGTGACACCTTTGCTTAGTGTTTAAATAGTTGCGTGCAGACCCAGGGACCTTCTATATACAAGATGAGTTAAACACCTAGACACATGAAAGGAAAGGGCCAGAAATATTTCAGGTGAAATTAGGAGAATATTTGTATAGATATATATCCTGGAGCTCTGGTGGCGTAGTGCCTAAGGCATTGACTGCTAACCAGAAGGCTGGCAGTTCAAACCCACCAGCCACTCCTCGGAAGGAAGGTTGGGCAATCTACTTCCATAGTGATATTGCCTCGGAAACCCAAGGAGGGGTCGCTATGAGTCAACACAGTGAGGTTTTTTTTTTTTTTTTTTTTAAATATATCCTGAGACGGTGTAGGTGAAAACAAGAAAACCTAAAACCAGCCTCTGGTTGCAGTCAAATGCCTTAGGCACTACGCCACCATGTTGTCAGAAGGGACCATTCCCTGGAGAAGAATGTCATGCTTGGTGAGGTGGAGGGTGGACAAAAGATAGAAAGGCCCTCAACGAGACGGATTGACCCAGCGGCTGCGGCGATGAGCTCAAGTATAGCAAGGATCGCGGTGCTCGTGTGGGACCGGGCGGTGTTTCGTTCTGCTGTGCCTGTGGTCACTATGAGCTGGAGACGACTGGACTGCACCTAACAACAACATCTGCTGAGCAAGCCTGGCGTTGGGGTCGGACGCCTCTGGGCTCCCATCCCGACTCTGCTGCTCACAACCTTGGTCTCTTGACCTGTTTGACCTCAACTGTTCCATCTGTCCATCAGGCATCAGAAACTAGTTCCCCACCCCCCTCATGTGCGGTTCTCAAATCCAAAGAGCTCTGCAGAACCAAAACGTGTTTTTCTATCTTCTTCTTATTCCCTCTTTTGTCGACCCTCCACCCTACCAAGCATGACATCCTTCTCCAGGGAATGGTCCCTTCTTACAACATGACCAAAGTAGGTGAGACGAAGTCTGGCCATTCTCACTTCCAAGGAGCATTCTGGCTGCACTTTTTGAAGGACAGATTTGATAGTTCTTTTAGCAGTCCGCGGTATTTTCAGCATTCTTCGCCAGCACCACAACTCAAAAGCATCAAGTCTTCTCTGGTCTTCCTTATTCATTGTCCAGCTCTCACATGCATAAGAGACAATTGAGAATACCATGGCTGGTGTCAGGCACACCTTAGTCTTCAAGAAGATATCCTTGCTCTTCAGCACTTGAAAGAAGTCTTTTGCAGCAGATTTGCCCAGTGCTATACGACGTCCGATATCTTGACTGCTGCTTCCATTGGCGTTGATCGTGTTGTTGTTGTTATGTGCCGTTGAGTTGGCCCCGACTCATAGTGACCCCTCCTTGGGTTTCTGAGGTCGTATCACCACAGAAGTAGGATTGCCCAACCTTCCTTCTGAGGAGTGGCTCGTGGGTGTTGATTGTAGAACCAAGTAATATGAAGTCTTTGACAACTTCAAACTTTTCTCCATTTATTGTGATGCTGCTTGTTGATCCAGTTGCGAGGATTTTTGTTTTCTTTATATTGAGTTGGCATCCATAATGCAGACTGTAGTCTTCAATCTTCATCAGTAAGTGCTTCAAGTCATCCTCACTTTCTGCAAACAAAGTTGTGTTGTCAGGGTATCGCAGGTTGTTAATGCGTCTTCCTCCAATCCTGATGCCACGTTCTTCTTCATATGGTCCAGCTTCTCAGATTGTCTGCTCAGCACACAGATTGAATGAAGATGGTGAAAGGACACAACCCTGACACACTCCTTTCCTGATTTTAAACCATGCAGTGTCCCCTTGTCCTGTTTGAACGACAGCCTCCCGGTCGATGTGCAGATTCCTCATGAGTACAATTAAGTGTCTGGAATTCCCATTCTTCTCAATGTTATCCATAATTTGTTATGATCCACACAATTGAATGTTTTCGCATAGTCAATAAAACACAAATAAACATCTTTCTGGTATTCTTTGCCTTGAGCCAAGATCCATCTGACATCAGCAATGATACCCCTCATTCCACGTCCTCTTCTGAATCCAGCTTGCATTTCTGGAAGTTCTCTGTCGATAGACTGCTGCAACCATTTTTTAATTATCTTCAGTAAGATTTTACTTGTGAGTGATATTAATGATATTGTTTGATAAATTCCACATTCAGTGGGATCACCTTTCTTTGGAATAGGTACAAATTATGGATCTCTTCCAGTCAGATGGCCAGGTAGCTGTCTTCCGTATCTCTTAGCATGACTGAGTGAGTGCCTGCAGTGGGGCATCCGTTTGTTGAAGCATCTCAGTGGGTATTCCATCGATTCCTGGAGCCTTGTTCTTTGGCAATTCCTTCAGTGCAGCTTTGACTTCTTCCTTCAGTAGCATTGGTTCTTGATCATATGCTACCTCCTGAAATGAATGAACATCAACCAATTCTTTTTGGTACAGTGACTCTGTGTATTCCTTCCATCTTCTTTTGATGTTTCCTGTATCATTCAATATGTTGCCCATAGAATCTTTCAATATTGCAACTTGAGGCTTAAATTTTTTTTTCAGTTCTTTCAGCTTGAGAAATGCCGAGGTGTTCTTCCCTTTTGGTTTCTAACTCCAGGTCTTTGCACATTTAATTATAATAATTGACTTTGTCTTCTGAAGCTGCCTTTTGAAATCTTCTGTTCAGCTCTTTTATCTTGTCATTTCTTCCATTTGCTTTAGCTACTCTCCACTCAAGGGCAAGTTTCAGAGTCTCTTCGGACAACCATTTTGGTGTTTTCTTCCTTTACTGTCTTTAATTTGCTTTCTTCATGGATAATGCTCTTGATGTCATCCCACAATTATGGTTTTCAGTCATTGGTGTTCAGTGCATCAAATCTATTCTTTAGATGGTCTCTAAATTCAGGAGGGATATATTCAAGGTCATAGTCTGGGTCTCATGGACTTGTTTGAATTGTTTTCAACTTCAACTTCAACTTCAACTTGCATATGAGTAGTTGGTGGTCTGTCCCACAATCAGCTCCTGGCCTTGTTTTGGCTGAAGATATTGAGCTTTTCCATTGCCTCTTGCCACAGATGTAGTCGATCTGATTCCTGTACACTCCATCTGGCAAAGTCCATGTGTATAGCTGCCATTTGTGTTGTTGAAAAAAGGTATTCACAATGAATCAATGAATAAGTCATTGGTCTTATTATCTAAAATTCTATCATGTGATCTCCAGTGTCACAAAGGCCAAGTTTGCCAACTAACAGTGATTCTTCTTTGTTTCCAACTTTTGCATTCCAATCACCAGTGATAAGCAACACATCTTGATTGTATGTTTGGTCAATTCCAGACTGCAGAAGTTGGTAAAAAATCTTCCATTTCCTCATCTTTGGCTTTGGTGGTTGGTGGTGTGGATTTGAATAATCATAGTATTAACTGGTCTTCCTTGTAGAGGTATGGATATTATCCTATCACTGACAGCATTGTACTTCAGGGCAGATCTTGAAACATTCTTTGTGATGATGAATGCCACACCATTCTTCTTCCATTTGTCATTCCTGGCATAGTAGATCATATGGTTGTCTGATTCAAAATGGCCAAAACCAGTCCATTTCAGCTCACTAATGCCTAGGATGGCATTAGTGACTTCATCTCACCTATTTTGGTCATGTTGTCAGAAGGGACCATTCCTTGGAGAAGGATGTCATGCTTGGTAGGGTGGAGGGTTGACAAAAGAGGGGGAGGCCTTCAACGAGATGGATTGACACGGTGGCTGTGATGATGGGCTCAAGTATAGCAGGGATTGTGGGGCTGGCACGGGATCGGGCAGTGTTTTGTTCTGCTGCGCATGGGGTCGCTATGAGTCGGAAACGACTTGACGGCACCTAATAACAACAACAGATGCCTAGGATATTGCTCTTTATGTATTCCATTTCATTTTTGACAGCTTCCAATTCTCCTAGATTCATACTTCATACATTCTATATTCTGATTAATTAATGGATGTTTACAGCTGTCTCTTTCATATTGAGATGTTGCACATCAGCAAATGGAGGTCCCGAAAGCTTTACTTTGTCCATGTAATTAAGGTCAGCTCTACTCGGAAGGAAGGTTGGGCAATCCTACTTCCGTAGTGATACTGCCTCGGAAACCCAAGGAGGGGTCGCTATGAGTCAGGTCTGACTCGACGGCACATAACAACAACAACTACTCTGAGGAGGCAACTCTATCCCAGGAATATTTTGAGTGTCTTCTGACTTGAGGGGCTCATCTTCCAGCACTGTAACAGACAGTGTTTCAGGGCAATTCATAAAGTTGTCCAGTAAAATACGAGACAGTGTTTTACTGCTGTTCATATGGTTTTCCCTGGCCAATTCTTTGAGAAGTGGATGGCTTCTTCCTTCCTTGGAGTTTGCAGTGTAGTAAATTACTTAGTGTGGCTTTCCTACCCATAAGTCTTTGTAAACTACAAGGTGGGAGTTTCTATGAGCAACTGAGGAGCCCCTGATTGCTGAAGTTGTCCACCTGGAGTATTTCTGTTGGGAGAGGCACAATACAATGTTCTGGGAGGTGCCCACTCTCTCTCATGTGCTTAGAGTTCTGATGCTATGATTGGCTAGTTTGGCCACCCTTCCGGGCTCAAAAGGAGGCCTCCTAGAGGCAGAACTCTCTCTGACTGCTGGCTGAGGAAGACGCACTGCTGAAAGAGACAGGCGCTCCTGAGACACGCGTTGCTGGGAAAGAGACGCAGGAGACACGCATTGCTGAGTGAGACACCGAGGGACCAGTACTGCTGGGAAAGAGACTGTGACAGACTGTTGGCTGAGGGACGGTGGGCTGGGAGAGAGACTGAGCATTTTTCCTGAATTTGAATTGTAGCCTGTGGTGCTTCCCTAATAAACCCCATAATCTGTGAGCTCTGTGTGGCCACTGCAGTGAATTATCGAACCCAGAGGAGAGGTGGTGGGGCTTTGTGGGAGGAATGGTTGGAGAAAGGGCTGGAGGGAGGGAGCATGTCTGGCCTGGCAGGAATAGGCCTTGGGTTACTGTTGGTAATCTTGTCTTCCTCTTGTGGGATTAGAGGAGGTCAGAACATGTGGCCTCCATGCTGTTTTTGCAGAGTCTGTCTCGGTCTGGAAGCTCCCCTGAAACCTTTGCACCAGGTGCAACCCTGCTAACACACAGCACCCTCACAGCAACATGCAAACCACCACAGGACGGCAAACCGACAGACAAGTTCATCTCCCTTAGCTGCTCCAAGTGCTCCTCTCGCTTCTATCTTATTGGGTAGCAACAGGGGCATTGGTCCATTTTGCAATCTCACTGGGCTTAAGATGAGCCCTCCCAGAGGCAGAAAGGGGGATCTCACTGCCACCAAGAAAGAAGAGCTGGGAGTGGAGCGTACGGAGCCTTTGGAGCCGAGATTCTTGCGCTGAATCTCCTCGATCCAGGACACAGAGAGGGGTAACACTGTTGAGGTGGTGAGAAATGAGAGATGTGAACAAAACAGAGTGGTGGGGTTCCTGGCCCAGAGAGGGAGAAGCCTGAGTGCTTTCAGGCAGGAGCCTTGCTGGCAGAGTGGGATGCCTTTGTGGGCACCTATAGGCAGAGCTGGAAAAGCTTTGTAACACCTGCCTGAGCAGGGCAGAGGCCAGCCCGTAGGACTGAGAGCCAGAGAGCAGCGTGGCTATCGATACGGCTGACCAGAGACGGTCCTGAATCAAGAACGGTATCCAGAGTCATTCCTGGGCCTGAATGGTAACCTGTTACTTCCCTAATAAACCCATAATTGTGAGTATTGCCTGTGAGTTCTGTGTGGTCATTTCGCTGAGCTATTGAACCAAGCAGAGAGGTAGTGAGTGCCCTGGGAGGACGGTTGGTGTCAGAGCTGGTAAAAAGGTTGGAGGGTGGCAGTATGTCCAACTTCTGCCTCATAGGAACCAGCCTTGGGCTGTTGACGCTGATGGTGAGTCCATCTCTCCTGGTGAAGTTAGACAAGGTCACATGACATTGTGTCTGCCACGCCCTTTTAGCGGGTGTCCATCATGGTCACTACCACATAGGAAGTACTCCACACGGGTTACCATTTCTATCTTGTACACGACACGGAAGGGATTCGGGTGCAGAAGTGGTTTGTGTTCTGTTGGTAATCCAAAGTTTGGTGGTTCAAACCCACCTTGATGGTTTGCGGAAAAGAAGGCCCAGAGAAATGCTTCCGTAAAGGTAACAGTCGAGGAAACACTATGGAGCAGTTCTACTCTGGACACGGGATCGCCACGAGTCTGAGTTGACTCAAAGACAAGTAGCTGAAGGCGGGTTTCCATCTGCAGGCCTGAGGGTGGGAAACACGGGCATTGGCCGCAATTTAGAATGAGGGATTGTGGGAGCCACAAAAACCATCTCACTTTCTTCTCAGAACGTATGAGCCTGGGGCCAGCCCTGGATTGTTGTTGTTGTTGTTAGGTGCCATAGAGTCAGTTCCCACTCACAGCGACTGCGTGTACGACGGAGCGAGACACTGTCCAGGCCTGTGCCGTCCCCGCAGTCCTTGTGGTTGAGGCCATGTTGCAGCCACTGTGCCAGTCCACCTCATCGGGAGCCAGCCTCTCTGCCTCCGACCCTCTACTGTGACGTCCTTCTCCAGGGACAGCTCCCTGCTGATGACATGCTCAAAGGACGGGAGAGGAATTCTCCCCAGCCTGTCTTCTAAGGAGCATTCCGGCTGGACTTCTTCCAAGACAGAAGTCTTCATTCTACTTCGCCAGCACCACTATTCAAATGCATCAGATTTTTGTCAGTCTTCCTTATTCATTACCCAGTGTTCGAATGCACACGAGACCACTGAAAATACTTTGGGTCCGCACACCTAGTCCTCAAAGTGGCATCTTTGCTGTTTACCACTTTAAAGAGGTCTTTTGCGGCAGATTTGCCCAGTGAAATACGCTGTCTGATTTCTTGACTGCTGCTTCCATGGGTGTTGACTGTGGATCCAAGTAAAATGGAATCCTTGACAACTTCGGTCTTTTCTCCATTAATCATGATGCTGCTTATTGGTCCAGTTGTGAGGATTTTCATTTTCTTTATAATGAGGTGTAATCCATACTGCAGAATGTAGTCTTCAATCTTCATCAGTAAGTGCTTCAAGTACTCTTAGTTCAGGAAGCAAGGTTGTGTCGTCTGCGTATCACAGATTGTTAATGCGTCTTCCTCCAATCCTGATGCCACATTCTTCTTCATATAGTCCAGCTTCTCGGATTGTTTGCTCAGCATACAGATTGAATAAGTGTGGTAAGGATACAACCCTGATGCACTCCCTTCCTGATTTTAAACCATGCGTGTCTCCTTGTTCTGTTTGAACTGCCTGTTGGTGTATGTACAGGTTCCACAGGAGTACAATGAAGGGTTCTGGACTTCCCATTCTTCTCAACGGACCCACGCATGACTATTACTGACTTCTTTATTCTGGAACACTGCCCTGTAAACAAAACAAACCCACTGCCATGTGACAAAGTCGAACTGCCCCCACTGCATTTCCATGAACAGCTGGTGGGCTCGAATCCCCGACCTTCTGATTAGCGGTCAAACGCTCTAACCACTGTGCCACCAGAACGCCTCTTCTAGCGCCAAGCTCAGCAAGCAGTCTGTTCTCAAACACTGCCCTCTAGTGGCGCTGCATTCATTTGCCGAAGCCAAGGTGCGGGATTCGGGGAAGTCCCGCGAGACGCGCGGAAGTCCCGCGAGATTCGCTGGCGTTCTCGCGCCCCCTAGCCTGGGAAATGCCTGGTCGGTAATCAGGAAGCGCTAACCGCGCGGGTGGGGGGTTGCGCCTGGTCATTAAAGGAGGAAACTCTGTTTTCATCTTCAAAGGATAAGGAGCTCCGGTGGTGTCGCGGTTAGGGCATTTGGCTGCTCAGCCAAAGATCGGCGCTTGGACCCCGCCGGCTGCAGGGGAGGAAGCTTGGGCATTCCGCTTCCGGGAAGATTGACGGCCTTGCAAACCCAGCGGGGTGGCTGTGGGTCGGGGTGGGCTGCACGGCGGGGAGTGTGGCTTGGTTTGGTTATGAGGACTCAGGATACAGTAGCAGGGCCTGGGTTTACTCTCGCGCCTTAAACAACCGGGAAAAACCGGGCAGAGTATATGCATCTGGTTTCTAAAAGGGTCCCCAGTGGCGCGACGGTTAAGTGCATGACTGTTGACCAAAAGGTCAGTGATTTGAACCCAGCCGTGGGCCGTGGAGGAGCGGCCTGGCGATGTACTGCGGCTGTTAGGTGCCGCGCAGCTGGTTCCAGCTCAGCGGACGAAATGGGACCGGGGACCCCGCCGGCCTCCCAGTCCTGGACGTGCCTGAGAGCCCATTGTTGCAGCCGCTGTGTCGGCCCATTTCATCGAGGGTCTGCCTGTTTTTCGCCGACCCTCTAACGTGACGTCCTTCTCCAGGGGATGGTCTTTCCTGGTAACAGGTCCAAAGTGCCTGAGACCAAGGCTCCCCATCCTCGCTCCCAAGGAGCCTTCCGATGGCACTTCTTCCAAGACATTTGTTCGTTCTTCTGACGGCTGGCCCATTCAGCATTCTTCTCAACACCGCGATTCAAAGGCATCAATTCTTCTTCGGTCTTCCTTATCCATTGTCCAGCTTTCACACGCATGTGAGGTGATTGAAATAGCATGGCTTCGGTGTCAGGCGCACCTTCGTCCTCTAAGTGACACCTTGCTTTCTAATAAATGCTTTGAGGAGGTCTTAGGCGGCAGATTGGCCCAATGCAGTACGTCATTTGGTGTCTTGACTGCTGCTTCTTTGGGTGTTGATGGTGGGCCCAGGTAGAACGAAATCCCGCACAACTTCACCTTTTCTCCATTGACCATGATGTTGTATATTGATCAGTTGTGAGAATTTTCTTTGTTTCTTTTTTATGTCCGAAAGATTACAGCCTGGAAAATCCTACTGGATATTCCTGCTTGGTCACATAGGGCTCTTATGAGTTGGAATGGGCTCAATGGCAACTTTGCAA
>NW_006922276.1:166357-177319 GCF_000298275.1 Orycteropus afer afer | reverse complement strand
ATGGTGAGTGCCAGGCTAGGGGGTGGAGGTCAGATTGGCCTTGAGGGATCAGGTGGTTGATGGATTGGAGGTGCCTACACCATCTCTTCAGTCACTCCGCTTTCATGAACCCTCTGCCAACTCACCGCCCTCATGATAAATCCCAGGGGCCCCCCCGTGGCCCACAGGGTCCCCCACGATCTGGCTCCCTGCTGCCCCCTCTCCCCGGGCTCCCTCTGTCGTCACCACCAAGCCCTTGATGGCAGCAGCGCTCAGCCGTCCACACTGCGCTTGTGGACACCGCCCCGCTTCACCTCTGTGCCCTCAGGGCGCCTGCCCACGTGCTGGCTTACAGGAGCTCCCTCCACCAGGTCCCACCGTCCCCCCCCGCCCTCCCCTCGTTTCCTTTCACGGGAGTCCGTTATCTTACTGTGTGTTTCCTTTTACTGCGCTGTGTGGATACTGCATTTTCCACACACTGAAGGCCTGTGGCAAGCGAGTCTATCAGCACCCTTTTTCCAGCAGCCCAGGCTTGCTTCCTGTCTCGGTGTCCCGTTAGGTTGGTCACAGTATTTAGAACTTTTTCACCATGACCTTGTACGTTGAGCAGGCAGTAGCAGAGAGTCAGCTTCCCTTACGCGCACCGGGCGCCGGAAACCGTGCGACTTGCTTGATGGCAGTGTTTGCCTCAGTGCGCGGCCTGGAGCCGACCTGTGGCGTCTCCGAGCTGTGTCTGCGGAGTGTTTAGCTGGGGCTGTTCCTACTGGGGCTGTTCCTACTGGGGGTGCTGCTTTTAACACTGCGGACTTTGTAGGACACGTGGTTTTCGCCTTTACTTTCGGTCTGTCTTAGTGTTTAGAAGAGTTGGCCCTCAGTAAACATCTGTTTAGTGGGGAGAGTTTTCTGCGGACCAGCAGGAGTGAGATGGTTGCTGGTGGTGCTCTCCCCGCGGATGCCGAGGGACTCGGGGCCGGAGTGGCCTACGCGGGGCCCGGGCCGCTGGGCTGTTCCTGCAGCGAGGGGCTGTGGGTGTGGGCGGGGGCCGGGCCTTTGACACCTCCCTCCCGTCCCTCCGGCAGAGCGTGTACCAGGGCTACGGCTCGCCCTCCCAGTACGGCATGGCCTCCTACGGCTCCGCCACACCGCAGCAGCCGTCGGCGCCCCAGCACCAGGGCCCGCTGAACCAGGTAACGGGCTCTGCTGCCGAGCGCGCCCGCTCCCAGGGCCTTGTCCGCGCCGCCCAAAAGACTCTCTGCTCGCGCCGTGACAGCGAGGACGAGAGTTTGAAACCATGACGTTTGATAGCAGTTTGGTTAGGGCTCGGATGAGGCCGGGCTGCAGGTGGCAGGGAGACTCTGGGAGGGCTGTGTGCTGCTGTGTCTGCTCTGCCCCGGATGCACATGCACGCGGGGTATGCACACACGCACGCGCGTGCACACAGCTGACGGGGGTGGACACCCTGGGAGTGATGTCTGTCGGCTTCTCTACTTTCCCACGTGTGTGGGTGCACACGCACACACACTCAGGCGTGCCACATGTGCACACACGTGTGCACACACAGCCTGGCCTTGTGCTTCAAGTGCAGCCTATGGGTAGACCTGGGCTTTCGTGTCACCTGACCTCTCAGCTTCAAGACGGAGCCGCTGGTAACACTTGTAGGGCGTTCCTCACTGTGTCCGACCCGAGTGCCTTGGCGTTGTTCCCTTCCCAGCTCACAGGTCACTGCCCGGGGACGGCGGCACTGTCTGCCTGCTGAGCTCTTCCTGAGTGGGTCACACTCAGGCTCCAGTGTCCCAGTCAGAGCTGGCAGCTGCCTCTCGGGGGCGGGGGCTGTGAGAAGTCGCGCACTCTGTGAACCCGGGTCCTGGCCATGCTCAGTGCCGCCCGAGAGCACGTTGCCGGACGGGCTCTGGCTGTGGGGTGCGGGGAGCGGAGTGAAGGGTGTGCAGGTGTGGGCACGGGGCCGCGAGGGCCGCACACAGCGCGCGGGCGCCCCCCCAGTGCCGGCTTCCTCTTGCAGCCCCCGGTCCCCGGCATGGAGGAGAGCATGGCCTACCAGGCACCCCCCCAGCAGCTGCCAGCCCCACCCCCTCAGCCCTCCAACCCCCAGCACGGGGCTCGTCCTCTGAACAGCGGTCCGCAGCCGGGGACGGCGCCTGCCACACAGCACGGCCAGGCGGGCGCGCCCGCGGGCCAGGCCTACGCCCAGCACGGCTACTCGGAGCCGGCCAAGCCCAAGAAGGGCCCGCAGCTGTGGAGCCGCATGAAGCGTAAGTGGGCTGGCCCTGGGGCTCGGCGCGGTGGTGGGAGGCCGCCCTGGAACTCGGGCGCTCGCTCTGCTGCCCGGGACCCTGCCCGCCCGCCCGCCCCGAGGCTTCCCTTCCGGCGTCCTCTGGGGGTGGGAACCTCGGGTGCTGGGGAAAGGCCTGACGCCAGCGCGTGCCACCCCCACAGCCGCCCCAGGCACTGGGGGCCTCAAGTTCAACATCCAGAAAAGGCCCTTCGCTGTCACCACCCAGAACTTCAGCTCCAGCCCCGAGGGCCAGCACGGCAGCTTCGGTCCCCAGGCCGCCGTGGAGAAGGCCCAAAACCACAGGTGCCGCTGCGCCCCTGCGCTGGGTGACCGCGTGCCCTCCCGGGGGGCTGCTGGGCGCACGGAGCGGGAGAGAGCCGGCCCCTGGGGTCACGGCAGGCTGCGGGCGCCTCTCTCCACAGTGGGCCCTCGTCTCGGGGAAGCCTGTCCGGGAGGCCTGACGACTGGCCCCAGGACATGAAGGAGTACGTGGAGCGCTGCTTCACGGCCTGCGAGTCGGAGGAGGACAAGGACCGCACGGAGAAGCTGCTCAAGGAGCTGCTGCAGGCGCGGCTGCAGGACGGCTCGGCCTACACCATCGACTGGAGCCGCGAGCCTCTGCCGGGGTGCGGCGGGCGCCGGGGGGCGGGACAGGGCTGCTGGTCTCGGGTGGCTGGGAACACCCTGTGGGAACAGCTACGGTTCCAGCAGTGGACAAGCCAGGCCACCTGGCGGGTGCTTTCGTATGTGAGCCTGTCCCGGCCGGGGCCTGCCCTCCTCCTGTGGGCCCGGAGCAAGCTTGGGGACGCCCTACCCTGCTGTTTCCTCAGGCTGACCCGGGAGCCAGTGGCGGAAAGCCCCAAGAAGAAGCGGTGGGAGGCCCCTGGCAGCCTTCATCCCCCCCGGGGGGCAGGCTCTGCTACCAGGGGTGGGGGCGCGCAGTCACAGCGCGGGACACCGGGGGCGGGGGGCGCCGGCCGAGCCCGGGGCGGCAGCTTCGCCAAGTTCGGCAACCGCAACGTGTTCATGAAGGACCACAGCTCCTCCTCCAGCACGGACTCGCGCTCCCGCTCCTCCTCCCGCTCGCCTACCCGCCACTTCCGCCGCAGGTACGCGCTCGCAGGGCAGGGCCGGGTGGCTGGGTGCCCAGGCCAGGCCTGACCGTCCTCCTGTCTCCGCACAGCGACTCTCACTCAGATTCCGACAGCTCCTGCTCTGGGAACGAAGGTCACCCTGTGGGTCGCAGGCACCCGCCTCCCAAGGGCCGGGGGGGCCGGGGGGCCCACATGGATCGGGGCCGAGGCAGGGCGCAGCGGGGAAAGAGGTGAGGTTGGCGTGGGGACTCTTGGGGACGAGGGCCTGAGGGTGTGACGGCCGGGAGAGGAGGGGAAAGGGTTGGGGGCCCGGGACTGAGGAAGGAAGGAGGCCTAGGGCCCAGGGCCAGGGTCCAGAGGGAAGGTGGCAGGCGAGTCCTGCAGGAGGAGGGGCTTCGTCCTCGTGGGGACTGGAGCGACAGGGAGGGGCGACCATTCCCCAGTGGCCGAGGCTGGGGGCAGAAGGAAGCCGAGGCCGGTAAACACTCCCCTCGCTCCCCCCCAGGCACGACCTGGCCACCACCAAGCGCAGCCGCAAGAAGCTGGCGGCCCTGGAGTGTGAGGACCCCGAGCGTGAGTTGAAGAAGCAGAAGCGGGCGGCGCGTTTCCAGCACGGCCACGCCCGCCGCCTGCGCCTGGAGCCCCTGGTGCTGCACATGGGCAGCCTGGAGGCCGGTGGGGCCGACCCCGACTGGCAGGAGCTGCAGATCGTGGGCACCTGCCCTGACATCACCAAGCACTACCTGCGGCTCACCTGCGCCCCCGACCCCTCCACCGTGCGCCCCGTGGCTGTAAGTGCCCCCAGGGGAGGTGCGTGCCGGACACCTGTTGGGAGGGGGCAGGCGAATGCAGAGCCGCACAGGAGGGGTGAGGTGGGAGGGCCTGGCTTCCAGAGCAGGAACTGCAGGCTTGTTTGAAGTCATGTGGCCTCAGCCTTGTTGTCTCTTTGCTCGTGAGGGCAGGCCTGTACCCGCCCACATCGCATGTAGTTGACGCTCCATGCCTGAGCGCACACAACCACGTAGGTTTATTTTCCCCGGCGGCCGGTCTCTTCTTAACGTCAGTAGAGGGTCACAGACGCAGGTCTGGTGTTGCTGTTCTCGGGTCAACCGCCCTGGCTTGGTGAGAATGTGACGGGGCCTAAGCCACATGCTGAGCCATGCTCCGACTCTGGGCAGGTGTTACAGAAGTCGCTGGCCATGGTCAAGTCCCACTGGAGGGAGAAGCAAGATTACGCCTTCGCCTGTGAGCAGCTGAAGTCCATCCGGCAGGATCTGACGGTGAGGCGCTGTGGGGGCACTCTGCTCGGCTCCTCTACCCTTGCCTCGGCCCACCCCTCCCGGCCCTGCCGCCCGTCCTGGCCGCGGCCCTGGCCCCGGCCCAACTCCTGTCTCCCCGCCCAGGTCCAGGGCATCCGCACTGAGTTCACGGTGGAGGTGTATGAGACGCACGCCCGAATCGCCCTGGAGAAGGTGAGGCAGCTGCTCCTGACCCGTGCGACCCCCACTCTCCGACTTCTGAGGCCTCACTCTGTCCTTGGCCCCGTCCTCCAGGGGGACCACGAAGAGTTCAACCAGTGCCAGACGCAGCTCAAGTCGCTCTATGCAGAGAATCTGCCGGGCAACGTGGGCGAGTTCACTGCCTACCGCATCCTCTACTACATCTTCACCAAGAACTCGGGAGGTGAGAGGCCGGGCGCTGGGCTGGTGGGCGCGCCTCGCTCCAGGCTGCAGCCCTCCTCACCATCCTCCTGCCTGGGCCCCCAGACATCACCACAGAGCTGGCGTACCTGACACGGGAGCTGAAGGCAGACCCTTGCGTGGCACATGCCCTGGCGCTGAGGGCGGCCTGGGCTCTGGGCAACTACCACCGGTTCTTCCGGCTCTACTGCCGCGCGCCCTGCATGTCCGGCTACCTCGTGGACAAGTTCGCGGATCGGGAGCGCAAGGCCGCCCTCAAGGCAATGATCAAAACGTATGTGACGCCGGGCGCGCTGCTGGCCCTGCTGCCCTCCCTCCTCTCCCCTGCGCTCTGCCCCCAGCCTCCGGGCTTCTCTTCCGCCCCCCGCCTCTCCTCACCCTCATTCCTGCCCCCACCACTCGGCCCTGTTCTCTGCGCGCTCTGCCCAGTCCGCTCTGCGTCTGACTGTCTTCAGCGTCTGCGCAGCCACCCTCCCCTGCAGTCTCTCCTCGCCCTCCCAGCCTCTCTCCCCTCCTCTCCAGTCTGTCCTTCTGCTCACGTTAGGCTGGGCACTGGTTCTTTCTCTCCTTAGGGCCCTTAGTGCTCTCTGACTACCATCCAGTTGTTGCTATCTCTGTCACTGTCCCCCATGCCATAGAGACACTGGAAAGGGGGTCCCTGTTCTTGGCTACTCCGGTCTAGTGGGACAGGGCCCCACTCCCTACATCTGTTCCTCTGGCTTGGCACGTGTGGGTAGAGAGAACCGGTCATGGTGGGGCAGGCCAGACGGGGTGGGAGAGGGCTGGGAGGCCGTCTGCGAGGCTGGGCCCGCCACCCTCACGCTGAGCACGTCACTAGTGTCAGGGCAGAGGTGCCAGGCTCTGGTAGACCAGCATCCTCACCAGGATTGACCTGTGCCCAGGAATGTGAGGTGGTGTCTTGGACGGTTTGGGTGGTTACAACTGGGAGGGTGTTACTGGCATCCAGTGGGCAGAGGCCAGGGGTGCTGCTAAGCCCCCTGCAACGCACAGGACAGGCCCGCTCCCCGAAGTGCCTGGCTTCCCGTCAGTCATGTAGAGGCCCAGAGACCTTGCGTCTGGTAGGCCTGAGGCGGCCGGTCTGATTGGCCCTTCCTGGAAAGGTGCAGGGAGCTGTAGGATGGTGGTCAGCTTGCAGAGGCCGGGCAGCTCGCCCGAGGGTCTAGTCTGGGCTCTGGGGACAGGCTGTGCCAGGTGAGAGAGCGGACATGGTCACAGTGGACGTGGGGAGTGAGGAGGGAGACAGCCACCATGCAGCCTGGAGACGTGGGCCTTTAAGGGCTGTCCCAGTGTCCCTTGGCCTTCCTGCAGTCTGCCCTCCGAGGCCTGGTCAGCCCGGCACCAGCAGCTGCCCCAGTTCAGGGCATGTGGCTGGGTTACTGGGTGTGTCCTGTCACCGTATGTGATGGGCCTCTGGGCAGACGGGCTTGGAGGTACAGCCAGGCTGCCTCCTGTCCTGCAGCGAGCGGGAGAAGGGCTGGGATGGGGGCCGCCCTGCCTCCCTGAGGGCCCCTAGCTGAGTGACTGTGCCTTGGAGACAGGCAGGGTGACACCCTAGGGGAGGCCCCAGGGACTTGCCATGAGGCACTTGAGTGGCTCCTCGCTGGCACGCGCTCCACGAGTAGGAGCTCTGAATGGGCTCGTACCCCTGAAACACTGGGGAGCAGTAGGAGGCCCTCGCTGCGCAGGCCGGGCCCTGGGGTGGCGCCTAGCTGTGCCGCCCTGAGCCGCCCGACGCTGCCTCGTCCGCCCCTGCCCCTGCGCCCCTGCGGCCCTCTCCTCAGTGGCTGCTCAGGCCATCGGAGAGCCAGCTGTGCCCCTCTTCCTGTCCCCTCCTGGTCCCCTTGCACAGGTAAGTGGGGGCGAGGGGGGGCACACCTGGGGATTGGGGCTCCCAGCCCCGCCCCGGGCCCCCCCAAGCCCCTGAGGTGGGAGGCTGGCAGGGGTGGGGGAATTGGCAAGGATTGTGCGAGGAGGCTCCCGGGGGGCCCAGACAGGAGGCGTCCCGCCCTGCCGTGGCCCTCCCCTGCCCGCTGCCCCCCTCATCGCGCTCTCCTCTTGTCTCCGTAGCTTCCGCCCTGTGCTGCCCGTCTCCTACCTGCAGGCCGAGCTGGCCTTCGAGGGCGAGGCCGCCTGCCGGGCCTTCCTAGAGGCCCTGGGCCTGGCCTACTCGGGCCCGGACAACGCCAGCATCGACTGCCGCCTGAGCGCGGCGCAGCTGTCAGCCTTCTGAGCACGCGGAGGACGGGCGGGCGGGCGGGCGGGCGGGCCTGGCGCTCGCGGTGTGCTCTTGACCACGGACTCGGTTCTTTACTAACTGGCGGGGCGCGTGCTCCAGGCAGCACCGGGTCCCCGCACTGGTCCCACGGACCGTCTGTACAGAGATTTTTCTACGTTTTTATTTTTGCCTCGGGGCTGGGGGGTGGAGAGGGGAGGCGGCGGGCTGGGCTGGGGGGCGGGCTGGGCTCAGCCGTGTCTGCCTTGCCCTCCACTAATGCTGTCTCAGTGTTCTCTCTCTCTCTTTCTCGAGCTCGCACTCCGGTACCCGGCCTGGCGCGTCCCACGCCAGCGGGGCCGGCCGAAGGAAGACAGGCCGTCCAGCCGTGCCCGCCTGCTGGCGGCGGGCCACCCGCCAACCTGCCCGCCGCCGGCCGCCTCGTCCACCTCCTCACAGACTCTTGTTGTCCAGCCCTTCGGGGCCTCAGTGTTGAGAGGTGAGGGGAGCCGTGTAGACTGTGCCCTTGGCCCCCTCCCCAGAAACGCCGCCGCCACTGCCACCAGCAGCACCACCGCCGCCACACTGCACTGAGGACCCTGGAGGCCACCGCGGGACGTCGCCGGCCGGGCCTGCCTCGTCTCAAGTTGTATTAAGTTGTCTTCGTGTTCCCTCCTCCCTCTGCCCCCAATGTTTCTTCTGGTTTTTTTTCCCCCTTTTCCTGCCCTCCTCCCTGTCCTCCCCCGGGCTCAGCACAGGTAAAGCCGCCCCCCGTGGATCACCAGCTCCGCCATCTTCCTTCTCTTCTTTTCGTGTCTGTTTTATTTCAGTTATTTTCCTCCTCCTTCCCCTTTTCTTTCACCCCTCCCCTCCCACCATGTAACGGATGACGCTCGGAGTTTACAAACAGCTGGACTGTCGGGCTGCTTCCTTTCCAGATGGTCTTCCTCTTTGCCTCCCCTTCCCCTCTCCCCCTTCCTTCCTGCATCTTTCCTCGGAGCGCTGAGCACCTTTTGGAAGCTTGAGAGAAACCAAAATTAAAAAGGAGAGAGAGTGCGCGGACCCCGTCTTCCTGCTCGGCCTCTGCATCCGGGCCCTGGTTGCTCACGGAGTTGAGGTCCAGTTTGTCTCACCCTCGCAGTGGGTCTGGGACTGTCACCTCAGGGGGACCTCTGCCAGGGCCTGATAGCTATCTCCGGCCCTCCCCACACGGCACAGCCAGAGTGCCCCCACTGGCTGGCTCCCCAGCTCTCGCCTCAGGCTGAACCCTGACTCGGGCAGTTGGACTGGGCAGCCGTGGGGCACCTTGGCCAGCGTGAGGTGGGGGCGCAGCCCCTCGGGGGGCTGGAGCACTCGCAGCCCCGCGGCCTCCAGCCTCCGGCTCAGCCTCCGGGCCGTCCTCTCCAGCGTTGGGGAGGGGAGGGCGCAGAGCACGTGGCGGCCGAGCAGCACAAGGCCCTTGAACTTGAGCTCCGCTGGTGCTCCCAGTCCTGGCTGGGAGAGGGCCTGGCTCAGAGCCCGGCCGGCTGCCGCCTCCTCCCCGGGGCCTGCCAGGCGCAGCAAGGCCAGCGTCAGGTGCAGGGCCGGCCGAGGCACCGCGAACGCCGCCCAGGACGGGGCAGCTTCCACCAGGTGTGCCTGGGCCTGTGCGACCGCTGCCAGCAGCCCGGGTTCTGTCGCCCTGAGGGCCACGAAATGCGTGGGGCGGGGCTGGCGAGGGCCCTTGGTCCGGGCCGGGACGCCCGACTCGTCTGTGCACCATGCGCCCGGCCCCCACTCTGCCTCCGTTTCCCTGACGGGTCTCGCCTGCTTCCCTGGGAGGCGGTTTGCTCCCTGAGACGGCTCTGGGGCTGCCAGGGCCCGCGCCTCGCCGTCCTTCAGCGCCCCGGTCCCGCCTGCTGCCGTCGGCGGCCATGCCGCGGCCGGCGTGTTTCTCCCCGACTCCGGCTCCGCGGCGGTTGGCGCCGGGGCCTCGGCCGCTCTGCACTGGGAGTCCTGGTGGCCGCCTCCGCCCGGCTCCGTCTTCTCGGCTTCCCCTCGCGCTGGGGTCCTGGCAGGTGCCTCCTCCAGGCTTAACTCTGCCAGCGCCAAGCTGCTGTCCGCGGGGCCTCTGACGCCCCGGGCCCCGGGCTCTGCCAAGCCCGCCTGTGGCCTCTCTGCATCCAGGGACTCCGGCTCCTCCCCGCCCAGCGCGTCGCCATCAACCTCGGCCCCGCCCAGCGCCTCCAGGATGGTGGGCCCGCGGCCTGCGGCCTGGCCCGAGCCGAAGACGCGGTCGGTGCGCGAGGCGCGGTCCCAGACCAGGCGGCCGCGGAAGCGGAAGTAGCGCACGCGGTGCTGCGGGATGGCCAGGACTCCGGGCCCGAGCGCCGCCAGCGGCGCGTCCCAGCAGAAGGCCGAGAAGGGCTCCTCGCGCACGCCCAGGAAGCGGTCGGCGTAGCCCACCGAGAAGTCGGCCGGGTCGAGGCGCGGGTCCCAGCGGATGCGCTGGATGACGGCGGCGGCAGTACGCAGCGGCGGTTTCTTGGCCTCGGCCTCGGCGGCGACGGCGCCGCTGGGCCGCGCGGGCGCCGGCGCTCCCGGGTGCGGCTGGCGGCAGCGTGCGCCGAAGCGGCAGCGGCCCTCCAGGAAGAAACGGCAGGCCGACGTGGCCGCGGGGTCCTCCGGGGACCGCTCCGGCTCCCCGGTCGCCGCCATCGTGTCCCGACCTGTGGGGAAGCCGGCCCGGTCACCGCCCGGGGGCCTCCTAAGGCGTCAAAGGTGGTGCTCACGGTCCCGCCCCTGGACGCCACGTCCCCGGGAAGACCACGCCCCTGGGAATCGGCTCCGGAGACGTCAAGGATTTTGTCCCGCCCTTCGTGGGACCATAGACGCCTTCTGGGAACGTTGATTCCCCCCCCCCATCAGGCTCCAAGGAGTTTACATGTGTGGTCCCGTCCCTCCGGGGCTGCTCCTGCTGCGCCCTTAGCCGTTGCCTGGAAACCAAGTTCCACCCTCTGGGGGGACAATTCCTGTCCTCGCCAGCTCCTGGAAACCTGGCCGCGCCCTCTAGCCAAAATAGTTACGTGTGGCCCCGCCTCCCTGAAAAGCCAAGCTCCGCCCAGTGAGAGCTTGGTTCCGCGAGCTCTAGGAGCCTGGCCCCGCCCCCAGCCGCGCCATTTACGTGTGTAGCCCCGCCCCCAGGTTGTGTGATTAGAACCTGACAGCGCCCTCTGCTGGCGCCAGGGCGAATCCGACCCTGTGGGCTCCGGGTGATCCTCAGACTTGGGACACGGCCGCAGTGTTCCGCGACACACCTTCCGGGCCAGGCGCCCTATCCTCGCCCTTTGAGGAAAGGGCTCCCGCCTTTTCCTGCAGCCGCTCCGGGAGTAAAGGGCGGCTCCACCCGGCCACAGTCCACCTGAGACGCGCGCAGCGCCAGGGCCAGCCGCACCCCGCAGGTCTGGGTCCGGAAGGTCTGGCTGGCGGGCCGCCGGGCTGGGTAAATATTTGATGAATGAGTGAGGCTGTGGGAGCGGCCACTCCGTGATTCCGCCCGCGGGCCCGCTGGGCCACGTCCCGGCCTTTCTCGAAGGGGCCTCGCCTCAGCCCACCAGGGAGGGTCTCTTACCTGAACCTGACTAGAACGCCAGGCGACAAACCTGGCTCCGTCCCTGCCACTGG